>NW_020270420.1:5161152-5183125 GCF_002803265.2 Melanaphis sacchari
AATAATAATAATAGTGACATTTCTGAAGTATAATATACGCGTCGACAGAGATAATAATATGAAACTGTGTAGATATAAGTATATAGTATATTAGTATATAGGTATATTGGTATATATATTTTTAAATCAATTTAAAATCTATACAATTAATGTATAATGAGTAAATCATTCTGATGTAATGTAATACAAAAAAAGAAAATAACGATGAAAGACGGAAGAGGTTTTTCACATTAGAAACACCAGTACACGAGTGGCAGTATAATTATTAAATTTAATATATAAATTAAACATTTAAATAATCTCTGAGCCAGTTCCGTTTGAGGTATCTGGCTGAATTACCAGTATATTTTATGCACATTATTTTAAAGAAAACATAAAATTATATGTGGTTGGTAAAATTTAAATGTGTACCTACTGTATTAAAATTGTAGGTTAAACACAGACACACAAATAACTTGAATGTGATTTACGAAAAAAAAAGATTTTGTTGTTACTCTTAATTATTATAGTTATTACAAATAAGGTCTAAATAAATAAATTTCATTACGTAAACTATACAAATTATAATTATTTACAATTCTTCAAATATCTATTCATATTTATATTTATTTAAGTCTCAAGAGCATTTTTTTTTTTATTGGAATACAAACATTATTTTACTGAAAACCCATATACCATTCTATGGATAAATGAAATTCAAATGTTTTTATTAAAAGACATTCAAACAAATAATAATGATTTATCTTTGAACGGTTTTTGTTATTTTAAACTGTTTTAAATAAAATATTTTTATTGATTTAATTGTTAGATATTTTGATATTTATAAACAAAATGATTTCATATTTTATTAAAATTGAATTAATTATAGATGGTTTTCAAATAATGATAACTTAAAGCTGCTTAATAGAAAATTATCTACATAATAAATGAAAAGCCGAATTAATCATATTAGATTCTTAGTAATCTGGCAATATCGGACCAGAGTACTGATGGATTAACGAAAACGACATTATGGAGGTTTATAATATATAATAACCCATTTTTCTTATTGAAAAGCTTTAATTTATTTTTTTTAACATGTAAATGAATTCATATATACTAATCTATTACTTCTTTTAACGGGAAAGGTCTAAAAAAAATTTTTTTTTTTTGTTCGAAACGATACTTGACTATTTCATATAGGTAGTCATGTTATACCAGATTATTACACGGTCAGATTAATAGGTCTATTATACACATTTTTTTATAATCATCAGGTTATTAGGTGTACTAATATAGATTTTTGTTTAAAAATTTAAATAATGTCTCAAGATCTGATAGTTTAAGAGTAAAATTCTTTTTTTAAAGTATCTAAGATTCGTTTTTAACAAATATTAATAACCTTTAAAAAATAAGACAGATTCTACCTTATAATTCTGACAGATTAGGTTAGATAATTGTCTTTTGAAAGGTATCTGTAAGTGGGCGATTTTCCCAATGAAACTCTTGTTAAGTTTTTTGAATAAACGATGCACTTAACGACCAATGGGTTATACTACCTCCGGTGAATTCCCTTTCTGGTTGCTTTGGTACGATTTAAAAAAAAGTGCATGCCTCATATCCAACAGCCAGTGGTTTAAATTTCTAAATATGCTATAAGTGCTTTTATTAATAATCGGTAAGATAACATGAAAAAAATCATAGCGCTTTAATATTATTATTATCATATTATGATTAATCACCTTAGAATAACCATCATAACATAACTTTTTACGGGCGGGACCATTTTCCTCCAAAAACGAGATACCGTTTTCCTCCACTGTCCATTTTCCGCCAAAAACAAAAAAGGTTGGTTTCCATTTTCCTCCACATTATTTTTGACTAAAATTATGTCTATTTTCCTCCAATATTTAGTCAGTGTTTTTATTATAAAAATAGAGTATGGCTAGATTACATTTTGCGCGTATTTGTTGATTAAATTCTTGTCGCGTTTTTATCGGCTAGGGAAAAACGCTAGTCCAAGTGTTCCACAGCACACGCGGTTTATAACAGTCGATTTTAACTTTGATTAAGCCTAATAAAGATACGTACAAACAACATATGGGTATATACGTATATATTTATATTGTGTATCATCAATACAATTGTCACTGATTATTATGATTAAACACATTGAGATAAACAGACACACGAATATACTAAATACTCGTATCAATAAGACTATATTTTTAGTAGTTTACCCGACTTTACCGTACGCCGATAGTGTCTATTACGTGTTTTATAGTTTAGCAAGTTTTAATTTTTAACATGTCTGAAAAAGCGACGTTCATTGAAAGTTCTCGAGGAAAACCTTTGATAATTCGTGATAGTTACAAGTATTTCTTAGCATATAAGTTAAAATCTGAATTATCACGTTGGCGATGTTGTTTAACGACTTGTCAAGCAGTTATATACACTGATAAAAATGAAGAAATAGTAGCCGATGAGTCACACAAAAATGTACATAATCATTTGCCATCGCCAAAAAAAGTAAATCGACAAATAGTGAATAATGCATGTAAGCGAAAAGCAATTGACGATTTATTTTCACGACCGAAAAAAGTGATACTTAAGGAATTAGGACAAAGTTCTGCCGACTGTTCAAATTTTGATGATACCGATATTCATAAAATCAGGAAAAATATTTATGCTGCCCGTCAATCTTTGCTGCCGAACCTGCCGAAAAATGTTGAAGAGGTACATTTAACAATCAACAATATGGATATTAAAACTACTTCTGAAGAACAATTTTTACTAGTTAATGATGATAGTAAAAATGTGTTAATATTTTCTTGTTACCAAAACTTGAAATTTTTATGTGAATCTGAAAATATTTATTGCGATGGTACATTTACATACAGTGCTAAACATTTTAACCAAATGTTTACAATACATGGCTTTAAAAACGGACATTATATACCTGTTGTGTTTTGTCTTCTAGTTAATAAATCCACTGATACATATATTAATACATTTAACCATATTATACTTAAATGCATTGAATTAAAATTGACAATAAACCCAAAATCAATCACAATTGATTTCGAGCAAGCTATTCATGATGCTGTTTCTATAGTATGGCCTGATACACTAATAGTTGGCTGTAGATTTCACCTGACACAATCATGGTTTCGGAAAATCCAAAATCTCGGTTTAGTTCAATACTATAAGGAAAAAAACTCTGAAATTGGGTCTTGGATAAGAAACACGTTTGGACTCACATTTCTAAGTCCACAAGAAGTTTCCAAATGTTTTATTGAAGATTTTATGAGTATTATACCAAACGATCAAAGAGTGAGTCAGTACGCTGATTATTTAACTGATACGTATATTTCGGAAAATTCTATATTTCCGCCAGTTATTTGGGCAGAATCGTCTTCTTCGTTATCAAGAACCACTAATGCATGCGAGTCTTTCCACTCTCATTTCAAAGAAAACTTTTATAAAGAAAAGCCTAATATATTTATGTGGCTTAATATCATAAAGCAAACTCAAACAAATATTTATTGTAAAATGAGAAGTATACATGTTCCAAAAAAATCAAAGGATTACCGAGCAAACAAGCGTCGTGGAGCAATCGACGATGCAATTATCAAATTACAAAACGGAGAAATGTCTAGGTATGTACCTAATTACAAAAAGTGAAATAATTATTCATATTATATCTAATTTTTATTTTCTTCCAACAGGTATTCATTTGTTGCTGAGATGTCTTATAATTATAAAAAAATGTAATATTATTTACTGCAGTGATTTTACTATATTTTATATCTTTTATTTTACATATTATATTATTAACTAATTTTTTATTATTATTTTATTTATTAATTGATGCATTTTTATTGACGTGAGTACTTTTTATTATATTATTTCTCTTTTTAGCCACCTGCCAAGTTCAGCGCGTACGGTGTATTATTATATTACAATTATACTTTAAAATTTAAATATTTGATTTGTTATTTTTTTTTTTTAATTTAATATTTTGATAAAGAATGACGATTTTATTATTTTATTTATTGGAGGAAAATGGAAAGTGGAGGAAAATGGTCAAAAAATTTTTTTTTCTTTTTTGGAGGAAAATGGACAGTGGAGGAAAACGGTATTTTGTTTTTGGAGGAAAATGGCTACGGCCCTTTTTACAACCTTTATTTGGAATTATTTACCCAATGTGTATGACTAATGATTATATATTATTTTTCAGTGCTCAAATAATTAAAATTAAGATTTTGGAGTGTAAGCAGTACACAATAAACATTGGATTTTCAAGTATTATTTGTTACATAATAATTGTATGAAGTTGATTTTGTGATGGTTTAATGTATATCAAAATGATATCATTTTGTATCTACGCTTAACACATTTTTTTTTCGTACATAATTTATTTATATAAAAAATAGGTACATCATATTTAGATCGATTTCTATTGAAATTAAGATTTTAGCTTAATAATTTAATTATAATTATCAATTTTTTAAATTTTTTTTATTATTAGTCAGTTATGACAACTCAATATATTTTATTTTAGTAATACACAACTATGATAATAAAGAAAGAAAGAAAACAAAAACATAAATAAAATATTAAATAACGAAACTAGTTTCCAGTATGAAATTAATTATAATCTTTTTGATGACCTCAGCAGATTTAATGGTAATAGATTGGAGGGTATGTTACGACATTTAAGGTAATTGAACAAAATGATATGTTTAGTATGTAAAGAGGGACAGATAAAGAGTAAATGAGAGAGATTGCTGAGACTTGAGTTAAGTGAAATGTGCAGAGAGGGAGTTATATAAACCAACTTTATAGACATGATATTCGCTAAAAGTGAATAACCCACGAGAAGTTTTGGTTTAAATGAGCAATAGTAGATTTTGGTAGATCTAGTTATTGAACTAAGTTTTTTTTTAGTTAAAATGTTGAGAACAATACCTAGTTATGTATTTGGTAATAAAGTTGGCTGGCAGAATTATCAAATTTATAATAATCTTTTAGTTACACATTATGGCTTGACCTTTACATTGACTTATTTTATAATAATTCGAAATAATTTAAATAGATAAAAAAAAAAAAAAAACATTTCACTCCTTAATTTATTGAAATTTCTTAGCACGATCTTGCTTAAATAGATACCTAATGTATATGTTGGGTATAATAATATTAGTTCCACATTCATTTATACATTTTACTGTATATTTTTAAAAATGTATTAATTATCAAATAATAATTAAACCGTTAGTAGACAGTGTTGAGTCGCTTAAATAATAATAATAAAAACAAAAATTAAAAATTTGTTTGGAAATTTGTTTATTGTCATAAACTATAGCAAAATTTTACTCAAAATCATACATTAAAACTATTATAAATTACCTATGATTTAAAGATTGTTCACCGTGCTAGTTGATTTTTTTGTAGGGTTTTTTCCATGTACTTTTTCCCTTTGTTTTTTTTCACGATTTACTTACTAGTGGCCGATAGGTACTAACAGCCATATTATTAATATTTACTTGAATACTTACATTATACATTAACCGTCATCAGTTGTTAAAATCTATATAAATTATAATTAATAGTCACCCATAGGCGATAAGTTATATTGTTAAACCATAAAATAATGAAAATTCCATTTTCATTAATATTAAGAATTATCAACTATCAAATGACGTTTTTTGAATGTGAGAAAATAAATTTTAAAAGTTGATATTTACTAAAGACTTATAAATTAATGTAACAGAAAAAAATATAATTATATAACTTTGCTTTTTTATTATTCTATCTGTCAAAAATAGATCTATTTTAACTAATCAACGTCACAGTGGTAGCGTGGCCGAGCGGTCTAAGGCGCTGGTTTAAGGCACCAGTCTCTTCGGAGGCGTGGGTTCGAATCCCACCGCTGCCAGTTGATTTTTATATATTATCTCTCAAATTAAAACGTGTTTATATGTTGTAAAAATATAATATTATTTTATATTATTATTATTATTACAGTTAACTTGGTCAATATTTTATTATTATGTTGTATAATAATAATATATATATATATAATTCATAACATAATCAATGTGCTCTAAATATATTTTTAATTAACATGTAATAAAAATTAAAAGTATTACTAGGTAAAATATATAAAACTATAAACATTAAATTAAATAAATGCTAATTAATACGAATTGAATAATTACTACTTAATGTTTTGAATAAAATTTGTAAACAATTTAAATTAGATTCTTATGGTAGATATAAATAATATAATTAAATAGATGATTTTTAACTTTTAAATCGGTTATATGCTAGATGGGAAAATTTCCGAAGAAAAAACATCAAAATATTGGTGCCCCTCCCTTCTTACTAAGACCTATCCCAAATTATTACATCACTACGTAAGCTTTAAGTAACGCTGTGTTGCACGTATAGAGAACGAGCGAGAAACCCTACAGTGCTGTAGTATTAACTATTAAGGCAAGTGTACCTAATAATAATAATAAATACGTTATATATATTAAATTGTACCTGCTTTTATGTAATGATAATGTACACAGCTCGAAGAAGAATTTAGCAAAGCTCTAACCATAAAAAAATACAATTTTAAAATTCTAAAAATGAATAATCATTGCTCTATATTTACAATCTAGGCTACCATTATTTTTAAATTTTAATTTTAGAACTTAATATCTTTTGATTTTAATTATTAATGGTTATAACTATGGTTAAAATTAACAAAAAAAATCACTTCAGTCTCCGGAATGAAGTTAAAAAAATATAACGAACTCAATAATTGGTAGTAGGTACTAGAGTGTACTAAATAAAAATAAAAAGGTCATTTAATACTGATTTCAGCCTTCAAGTCATAAATATTCAAACCAACCAAAAATCAGGTAAAGTAATAAGTTAATATCAAAAGAGATCTACACCAAAATAAATCATAATACTAACAATATTAATAATAATAATATAGTTAATTTATTCTGATATAAAAAGTTAAATTAATACAATTTATTTGAATTAGTTGAATTGTATACGATGACATTTGAAGAATTAGCCAAAAATTTAGTTAATGAAAACAATCAATAAAAAATAGTCAATCAAAACTAGAAACTATAAAAACGTTATCAACAGACTTAAAATATCGGGCATAGTTATTTCCTCACGACGGTTGCACCTAATCGACTAAAGTAGAGCTCTTTCATATCTAACACGTGTAACGTGCAGACCAAGCAAGTAGGTAATAACAATCAAACAATAAAATTAATTAGTAGGACGTGTTCAACACGCTCACGAATGAGAAATAAAAATAAAATAGCATACTTACCCGTCCGACGAATGCTATACAAAATCTTTTAAATAGCTCGAATCGAAAAATAGCGCGAAAAAAAATTATGTAATAATAATACAATAGTGTGATGGCGGTGCGTAAAGATGACAATTTAGTCGTCGTTTGCGGTCGGAGCGCAAAAAGGGTTATCTAAATCTCCATTTATATATATATATATATAATATAGTGATATAATAGGATTGATACGGAACCGGGCCGAAGGGTAGGTAATATTTTATGTTTTGCGTGCGTGTCTGTGTGTCGACCGCCGCGTAAAGGGAAGAAAGCAATGGAAAAAAATACACACACACACACACATATATAAGTATATATAGTATATATATATATGTGTATTTATTATGTACACACGCCGTTATACTTTACTTACTAGTCGCTTACGACTATAACTATATTGTATGTATACTACCGCTGCCGTTGCTGTTGTTGTCGTCGTCGTCGTCGTCGACGTCGACGTACCAGCACTAACGGGAGCGGCGGCAGCAATGAAGACGCGCTCGTCCGGGGCGGTGCGGGTGGGCCGCCGAGGCTGTGCGTGTACCCGAGATAAGCCCGTTACCATATAATAACGATTTCTTAGCGTTATATCATAATAATTCGCCGTGGAAGATTCCGAGACTCGTATAATGCCTTCGGGCCCGTAAATCTTAACTTTGGGGGGGGGGGGAGGTACGCCGCTGTCGTGGTGGCTGACTGGCTGGTGGATGGGCGGGCGGGTGGTCCGCGCGTCGCGTATATATAATATTGTAAAGGTGTGGTGCGCGGAGGAGGACGCGCGGACGGTGGAGATGAGGTGCCGTGGCACGGAGGGTGGTGCCCGAGGATTAAAGATTAGTAATCTTAATGTTGGCTGCCGGTTGAATTATAGCTTTCTCGCGCGCTTTATATTATTATTATTATTATTATTATTATTTGCGAGCTTTCTGCCGCCATACTCACTTTATATATATAAATACACATATACTGCGGACCGTAGTGCGAAGAAGAAGAGTTTGTACACGTTATACGCGACGGCGTATATAATATTATACAATAAATATATTTTATATATATTTTCGCTGTTCCCGGTAAAGAGCTTTATTCGCTTGGCGTTCGAGCGAAATTAATTTTGTCACTTTTTAGTAACTGTTTAATATAAGGATATCGTGGAATCCTCCACCCTTTCATCACAGTCTTTGCTTTTATACATCTTTTACGCAAACCAAACTTTCGAAATCGACAATAGTATACGTAGCAAATGTTCCGTCGGACCGTATTGTAGTTTGCCATCGCAAAGTTTTAACATGCACATCACTATAATATTGTACAACACGCCGCTATATCAAAATTAAATTTCATATAAATATAACAGCTAGGTACAATGATATTTTTTACACAAAACAAACTTAAATTACCTATTTTAAAAAATATTTGTATTTAAAAATTATAATTTATTAAATAAAAAATGTAACTATTTAATTTTTTATATGAACAATCAACCAGTAGAGGAATTATTGTAATTTACAATAATAAATCACTTTGATTATTATTTACTTAATTATTAAATTATATAATTAATTAATTAAACCAATATATAATTATCATTGTTACTGAAACAAAAAATATACTAGTAATACTGACAATTATTCTAAAAACGACATAAGATATTCATAAGATTTATTTCTAAGAATTTGAAAGAGCATTATATACGATTTATATCAAAATTATGATTTGTGAACGTGAATATAAAAAATTAATTAATAGAACCTACAATTTTTTATTTATACTAATATAAGTACTGAGATACGTACTTTATATTTAATTGTTTATAATTTTAATCAAACACTTAATTTATTTCAATGAAATGAATACAATTCATCTAAAAATAAGCGATCAACATTACTTTATAAATAAGGAACTGAAGTCACTTAGTAATTTCTTAGTTGCGGTTGAGTATTATACCCCCCTAGCAGAGTGGTATATACTCGTACATGTTCCGTCAAATATCTCGTTAAAGTAAAGCCACCATCAACTATCAAAGTATTATGTTCGATACCTTTAGACTATAACCTAATTTTATCGCAGAGTATAAAAATAAAAATAAAAACACATAATATTACCATTAAAAAATCCCTAAAATATACTACAAACACTTTAGTTTTTAGTTAACATCGTTAAACAAATAAATAAAAATAAATATCCTATTCAGTGCCATCGAGTGTCAATAAAGATCATTATCATACTCAAAAAAATTTCAAAAAAAGTTAATCAAACTGATGTTGCTAATACAAATTTTATAGTTAAGATAAATCAAAAAACAAACAAATCGAATTATTTATTTTATATTATAATTTTAGATTCTGACCAGAATCTAATTTCTATTACAATACTTAGTATATATATTTTTTTTTTGTGTCTTAAAACTCTTTATAAAAAGCTTTTTAGTAAATGCTTAGGTTTTCAACTTCGGAAGTGGTTTTTGATAGCAAATTAGATCTAATTTTTACCTTATGGGATAAAAGAAAAAAATAATTTCTAAATTTTTTCAAATTAATTAGAAATCTCGAAATAATAATAATAATTATTATTATTATAATACACACATTTGTTTTAATATTATTGTTAAAAATTTGTTTAAGTAACCTTGGTTACCAAAAAATTAGTCATTCAGAATCGTTTTTTACTGTATTTAAACATTTTTCATTGCATTTAAAATCAAGAAAACTCATGTATAATCAACACCTATAATGTATAACACAAAACCTATTTGTTAAGTTACCTATTTGTAGGTTTTTTATATTTTTTATATTAATCTTACCATTGACTTTTAGTTAACTATATTTTTAAAAATAAAATTAATAAAAAGTTAAATGTATCAAACTTAATTTTAAGATATTGAGAGGTCTACAATAAATTATTAACGTTTAAGAAGATATTATAATTTATAAGGCTTCATCTTCTCAGGTAAGAAGCACAATTTAAAAAAGTAAAACATAAAAGTTTACTCACTACACAAAACTAAATCATATTGGTGGCGAAAGAAATGTTCCTGATTATTAGAATAATGCATTATATTTTCATTTATCAGTTCTTTCTCATAAAAGAGTCAACAATGGGAACATAAGCTTAATATTGACGATAATAGGTAATAACTATACACTGAACATTTTATATTTATTTTAGGTAATGACAAAACGCTTGGGTCTTAAACTATAAGCAACAGACAAAATCAAAGTTAATCAATATTTTTTATATTCTCTTGTACGTTAAATTAGAGCTTACATTTTCACATAACTGTGTGTTATGTTAAATGCATAAATCGAATTAAGTAAAAATTTTAGTTTTTGTCTATATGTATGTTTATAGAATAAGTAAGAGAGAGAAAGAGAAAACAATGGTTCAAGCAAATTTATCAGGTAACTGATATAATATTTAAAACGAATACAGCTTAGCTTTAAGCTCTTCCGAAGAACTTTTTTTTATTATTGATTTTATTTAAACTAAACCCGGCAACTAAGGCCATTAGCTATGAATAATAACAGTAGGTTTTTTGTGTAATGTTTGTTTATAAAGTTTGGTTAGTACAGTTGGAACGTGTGTGTATGTGTGTTCGCCATGAATTCGTCACTAAGAACTCGAGTGGTCACCCATCCGAAAGCTAGCGACGCCCATAAGAACTTAAATTTATGTGTAAAACTACATTTTTTATAACTATTTTTTATTTATTTTTTTTTTATTTAATTTTCATATTTTAGTACAGTTGTATTGCATATTAATCAAAATACATACTATACAAATTTGAGCTGGTTGCAACAAACGCGATCAATCAACAAATTCACATGTATTTTTCGTCTTAAAAAATTTAAAATAAAATCGAAGATTAAAAAACATAAATAAAAAATGAAATTTAATGAATATTTTTAAATTTGTCTAAATTACCTATATTTATGTGTATCAATATTTGTGATATAGAACTATAGAAGTATTTTGTTTATCAATGGATTGTCAGTTGACCGTTTTCACATAATAATTGTCTACCCATTTATTTATTTGACAAGATTTCAGTTATTTTTATTATAATAAAATAATTCTAATGAATGTAATGTTAATTTTACTACTATTGGTGCGAGTTTTTTAGTTATAGGAAATTTTGTAGAATATTTGTCAAATGTTTACGAATGTTAGTTCGCAAGCTCTTTTGAATGATAAAGAAAAGAGATTATATATTTACGTCAACTTAATCGTATTAACGATACTAAATTAAATACTTTGTAATTTTACTTATAACTAAGTTGGTCTAGGTAAAAAAAATAATTTGAACAAAATTTTTCAAATCTTAAAAAATTTAAAAAAATTCAAACTTATTGTCTATTTTTCGCCAAAATATACTATACTATATTAAAAACCAATACAATAATATAACGAAGGAAGCCCTTTTCAACCGAATATTGAAAAATCGTTCAAACATAAATGTATAGTGCTTACAATAAGACAGTAAACCAAGTATTAATTTAACATTGTTAAAGACATATTAAATCGGCATCACGTGATTCTGACGATATTGTTTCCGTTGCATATGCGCCCCCGCGATATCCTAGGCAGAATACATTGTGTAGCACGACGACACCATTGTGTCAAAACGTTGCACTCGTAATGATACGTCATGTACACGTTAGTAAGTCCGTTCCTCACCCCATAGGCTATAAGGAGTCGTAATCCGACGTCGTAGTCGTGACAAGGTGCGAAAACGACGATGGTTTTCACCAGAAGAGGGTAGTCTCCGCGACTTGAACGTTACGCGCGAACGAGCCCGAGAACGCGATGCGATACAAAAGGTGTGCGAGGCGGCGGCGGTGGCAAAATCCGCGTTCTCGGCATTAACGACCGTGCGGCGGAGATAAACAATAAAGCCGTGCCGTGAACTTTGCGCGTTTAAGTCGATTTTAAACGAGAACTTTTAAACCTCCGCCCGCGCCCGCATCGCGACGACAAACTCGTCTCCTCTCGAGTATATTTTGTCACGGTTTATTCACCCAAACCCTCCGCCTCGTCAATCATTAGCGCCCACTCGTCATGTACAGTGTATATAGTGTGTGAGTGTGTGTGTGAATAATACGATGTTTTGCAGCGACTATAACTTACTATTATACGCGTATTTCGGTCGCACACGAGCAAACACAGTCGTCGTTGCCGTCGCCTTCCGTCTCGGCCTTTACCACGCCACCCAATCCTCGACCGCAGCCGCTCGCCGATTTACCTGCCGGTTCGCGCTCTGCCGCACCCCCCCACGCGCGCGTGACACTCGCCGTCCGCCGCGGAACGCGTTCTTGTGTGCCGCGCGCGCGACAGGTTGTGGGTCGTTCTCACGGCGCGATTATAACAACAACGAAATTATTGTGGTTTTACTCCCAGGAGGGGCGGGCTTGTCTCATCACCGTTGTCGTCGTCGTCGTCGTCGACGTAGTAGTAGTCGTAACAGTTAGTAATAATAAGGCTATTTACGTGAGTTACCCTCGTCACGACCCCGCGGTACAACGACACACGACCGCCATTCCCTCGTCTTGACAACCCTGCACAGCTGCATTAGTGACAAGGCCTGGACGAAATTGAAACAATGACGACTGAATGACACGAGCAATGTTATACTGTAATATAATAAAATAAGTTACTATGTATTACAGGAAACGGTAATGTTCTTGTATTTTATAATTACCTAGATGTAGAAAACTCGGATGAACTATTTATGGAAATTATCAGGTTTAACAATACGTATCGTTAAATGTATGGCAGGTTGGTTTAAAATGAATATTGGGTCAGTAACATATAGCATTGTCAGCTGATTCGTCATGTAGTTGCGAAATGACTAAAATATTTTAAAAGCGTCTGAAGGTTTGTCAACACCAGTATTTTTAATATATATATATTGCATAATAACCAAATTAAAATTATAAATATATTATGTAAAGAGCAAATATATTTTATTTTTTTTTTTTGTTGTTGTTTTTCAATAATTTAACGAAGACTTAATTAACCAATATTGTGTAAAAATAAAAGTATAAACTCAAACACGATTTTAAATAACTTAAAACTATTTACAAACTATAAAATTTTTTTAAAGTATACTTATCGCTAAAAAATATAAAAATTTAACTACTATTTAATATAAATGATGATAATTTAGTCATTCTAAAATGATTTATATAAAGCTTTAGCTTCAATAATTATCATGCTACCAAAGAAGTGAATATGTAAAATCTTATCAATAAAATATGCTCTCAACTAATCCATGGTTAATTTTTATTTCGTGTTTGATTTTTGCACTTTTCTATATATTGTCAACAGAGAATAAAAAAATGTACATTTTTTTGTATTTACTAAAATTTAATAAATAATGAAAATTATTTTTATTACTTGTTTACATTTTGGAATCATGGACATAAATATGCACGTTCAACAAAATAACACGATTAAAAAAATAATCAGTTCAGTGTAAGATAATCCAACTATACGATTATAATGAGGTTTCGGATATCCGGATTCATATTTCGTGTACAAACTGATAAAATATTTATAGACCGAAAATGCACGAATGTACAATTTCCCCTGATGTTTTTTTTTTTTACACAGATTTCAGCAGTTAAACACATAAACGCTTATGAATCCAAATATCTAAACCTAAATTATTTATTTACAACTACTAACCACCCGATTCAAATGATTTCGATTTTTGGTTGGGCTTATAGTTATACTTTAGTGGCAAACTTAACGTATTTAAAAGTGAGTATAAAATGTATTACTATTGTCGACAGAAGATATGAAGACTTTTAAAGTTCCGTGTAACAACCAGCAACTATAACCTCATCAATATTATTTCAAACATAGCAATTAATTTTTATGTACAATACAAACTATGTTGATCGATCTATCTGTACGCATTTGATATAACTATTACTATATTGTTATACGTATATTAATATATACTATTATATTTTATTGTATCTACTGATTTTGTCGCGTTATAAAAATAAAAACATGTGTATTGCGAGATATGAGTACTGGCTATTATGGTTGAAGTATAATTTAGAAAATACATATTTTTACATAAATATATTGTTAACACGATTCGTATATGATTTTATTTGCTTTAAAAATAGACTTATTATAGTTGGACTCTCATGTCTAAATCCTAAATTAACAAATTTACAAAATACTATAAGTTATGATATAGAAAACACAAGTTTTGTACATTTATATTATATAACATATTCACTGTAAAACTATAAGTCACCATTTAAATCTACTCCATTTAAATACACAAAATATATTATATATATATATATATATATATATATATTATACACATGCATGAAACTTCACACTCAACTATATACTGATACAGCATGTGAAAATAACAATTATTATAATAACTATCGTAGATTAAGTCAGATATTACATAGAAAGTCATAGTGCAGCAACAAGTGAATACAGGAGATGTCAAACATCTCAGTCAAAAGCTAACCGGCCTGGAGGAAACAGTTTGACAGTTTAGGATATTAACTTAACGCTTCAAAAAAAAATATATATATAACAATAATAATAATCATTATCTGGTTACCATAGCACTGCGAGGGTGCCTTTTTGCGCTATTAAAATACATTATAATACAACGTGTACATAGATTTTCTCGATCCGGCCTGCTATCTGATTTGAATGTCATCCAAACAGCAGTTTCCGATATCTGCCACCGTCTGACAGTGGTGATAGGAGTAACGACCGATGTGTTGTGAAACCTGTCGAGGGCAAATACGGATGATAGTAACTTATTTGGGTAGCTGGGTCGTGAACTTTCACGTGATGTTTAGATATTTTTGAACGATATATTTTAATAATTTTTTTGTGACTGAAATTTACTTAGTATATTTTTAATACAACCAAAAAATTTCAAAACTTAGTTTATAATTGGTACATTGGTGAGGTAATATTTTTCGATTTTCTCAGTAACTTATCTAAATTAACCGTTTAAAAATGTAAAAATAAAAATTGTATCTATATCAATAAAAATAAAAATTGAAATAAATGACATATTAAAAAAAACAAAAAATTGTAGCAGTCCTTAACATTATATAAGTTTCAAAGATTATTATTTTTTTGATTTCAACTAAATAATAAAAATAGTGTTGTATAAGTATATATTATAATACTAATGTTATGTTCTTTAAATACTATTGTATAATAAATGTCATTAATGTTGTACAAACTATTGACTTAATAAAAATATATAAATAATTTTTCTTCAAAATCTGAAGGTTTTCCAAATGGTAGAACTTATCTCTCTATATTATATTTAATGTAGTTTTATTTTATTGTATAATAATGTACAACACAATTAAATTTAAGATATTTCAAAAATAATATTTATGTATAATTTACTCATAGTATAAAAAATAATATAACAGATTATAAATATTCCTTTATTTTAATAATAATAATAATATATAAACTTAAAAGTATGATTTTAACAATGTATTCAATAACGGGGTTAGTGGAAATATAAAGTTTAAAAAGAAAAATATTATCCTATGTGATTATTAATATGCATAAACAAGATGGAAAAATTTAAACAGTTATATAATAAGTGAATTAGTGGAGTGCAGTAGATATAACTACATAAATATATTTATACATATAGTATTCGCATACACAGGTACAATTTTGTATACAAGCTTATTTTTGTAAAGTGACGTTCGTACATAATTTCAATTCAACCGGTAATAATTAGTTTTGTAAAGTGTACTTTGTTTAAAACGTTGAAAAGCTTTTTACGTTTACACATAAAATTTCCTTTAGGTCTTAGTTAGAATTTTTTTAAACTTAAACCAACTATTTATATATTTAGTACCCATAATAAAAATAAAAATATTGATCTATTTAAATGCTGGCCTACAATTGTATAGAGTAAAAAAGTATACAATAACGTCGATACAGCTATGGCACAACCACATTAAAAAATACGACGATTACAACAACCGACGACAGATGTATTTTGAACTTATGATAAAATATTAAAAATTGTATGCGGTTTGTAATACTAATTATTACTAAAGTGTTTATTAGTATCTTTTTTTTTTTAATATTAAAATTTTTTAATTACAATAATATGTTTAAATAAGTAGAACAATTAAGGAATGTGATGAGAGAAAAAAAATACATTTTACTGAGGAAGCCTCTCGTAAAAGAACTTTGAATGTGTGTTAAACTGAATAAGTTTAATAGATGTATATTAAAGTTTGTGAGGATAAGTTAGTATAATAATTTCAATATATTCCTGTAATATAATATTATATTATGCAGTTAACGGTGAGAAAAACGTTTGTAAGAAATTTAGGATTTGCAACGTACCTATTTAATGATATTCAATTCGTGGAGGGTTGAGTAACATAAATCTTCCCGGATAAAAGTATAAAGCTCAAATAATAATATCCTAGAATGAAGCCATATCGCCATATCAGTTGATGTGGTATAATAATACAGGTTTGTTTTATGAAAATTACATTTATACTCATTATTTGCCCCTTACTAAATAAAACACGACTTACGAGTTTTAATCATATTGGATATTGAATAATTCAAACCTTAATAATATATCATTAAAAAAATGTAGTCAGTATTTAAATAAAATAAAAAAATGTTATATTATAAATATATTTTTTTTTTTATTTTATATTTAATATGGTAATTGAAATGACTTCAATTTTATTTTTATTGCATATAATAACATATAATATAATATTCACGATAATTTATAATAATAAATGTATCACTTAGTAAATCATGCAATCATAGAATTTTCGTTAACATGAGCAAAATAAAATATTTATATTAAAAAAAAAGCAATCCTTATATTATTTTATTGAAATACCAATAACATTTAGATATCGATAAACAAATCAAGATTGTAACTTTAAGGTTAAGTTAAATAAAAATTATATAATGCTATATTGTATATTTGTGTATAAAAATAGTATTGTTTCTTTTCTTACTCTCAAGTTAAATCAATGATTCATAGGAAGCCATAAAAAAAGGATTAAAAGTAATAATGTGTAATGAGATTTTAATCACAATTAGTTTCACTTTTCTAAAGGCATAAACATAAAAGAAAAATAATTTTTAAACAGAATTAAACGTGAATAAAAAAAGAAAATATTTTTTTCGTTAAATATTAAATTTAAAATTATCATCATGAGTCCTGACGTGATTAAAAATTATATTAACCTCATTTCAAATAAATATATATATATTTAGAAAATATTTATAATACTGTATAATTAATGGTTAGGTATAAATAAATCAAAATAGATATAATAATATTTAAGTAAACTAAAATTGAATACGTCAAATAAATAAAATAGGTATAAAGAGAGGTTTGAGATGTATATTAAGGTGAAAAAAATGAAATAAAATCTTATATGGAGATTTACGAACTATCATTAAATTTTATAGTAAATAATATATAAATCAATATTTTAATAAAAAATAATTTAATAATTTAAAATTTTTTTCTTGATATTTTTTCCTTTTTAATGAATTAAAAGTTAAAATATCAATATGAATAATATTATAATAATTATGAACAACTAATATTCAATAAAATTTGATTGTTGATAGATGGTTTATATACAAAAATACGTAATGCTATACTATTATAAGCAAGATATAAGAAATTGCTCATAATAAACAAAACTTACATTTTATTTTAATCGTACTATTATTATTATTATTATTATTATTATTATTTATACTACAAGAAACCAACAATTGCAAACTAATTTTACGAATTATATTAAATGCTTTTCAAATATATGTAATATAGTACATAAGTTTGACAATAACTTAGTCACGCTATATTAATATTTCCAGTGTCATGGATTTATACATCTGAAACTCTACAATATATTTGAACGTTTGAATATTACGATGATTAATTTAAACATCTCTATCAAATACGTCATATTAATATAAAATACAAAATCTTACACATTACCTACAGTGGACCTTGTTAATTGTGTGTTATAAATAATAAATTATAAATTATTATATAATTAAATATTTAGTAATAATTGCCACAGTAAAATTGTTATTATTATTATTATTACCGTAGAAAAAATATTTATCATTATTTTGATTTAAATTTCAAAAGTATCGTACAATAAATATTTATTAAATTACGATTTCTGAAAAAATTGAATTAATATAATTGACGAATTGTTTTTAGTTTTTTTAAAATATTTATATCAAGTTATTTTCCAAGATTTTATCAACGGCAATATAGGCTCTAAACAAAGTATGAAGGTTTCTATTGAACAATTAAAGATTGATTTAATCACGAGAGGAAATACTCGCTACTATATTATTCCGCAATACGAGTATCCACTAAAAATGTTGATATTCATCAAAAATGTTGATACAGTCATATAATAATATTTAAATTTAATCAGATTTCGTTTATGTAGGTACTTAAGTGTTCTGATGTGCTCAAAATAATTTATAATTTACGTCGAAAACATAAAACGTATCTTTCTAAGGATATTTAATTATAATAATAATATTATAGTTTCAATAAATTTAAAATAAGACTAACGGAGTAGTAATAACCTATCAATACTAGGTATTTTTAATTTAAATTGAATAACTATACTTTTATAATTTTCTTTAATTTTTACGGCATAGGTTTGATTTTTTTAGTTATAAATAATTTTTTTCAACAAAGACTTTATTTTTTAAAGGAATTAAATAAACATAATGGTAATTTTAAAGAATTAGGGTAGTCATTTCTGAAAAAACTAGGATCGATTCTAATAAGGAATATTTCCATAAATGCCAGGATTGAGAACTTTCGATTTTTTTTTTTGTTTTTTTTTTTTTGAAAACAAAAAATTGAACACTTAAATTAATAGGTTACTATTTTTTCAAAGATATATAAGCCATAATTTATTTCTACAATATACATTTACTGTGAATTACCAAACGTTCTTCGAATTTGTAGATTTTTATTTATTATACATTAATATTTATAACTTTATATATACCTATATATATATAAAATAATGATTTTTTTCAGTATGATTATTATAAGAACAACTTTCAAAAACGTATAACACACTTTTTATTTCAAACAATTTTAATTTTTTTGAAAATATTTTTTACATAATTTTATATCATTGAAAAACAACTATTAAGAAATAAATAAAATATTATTATTAATAAACTATAAATTATCAATAGGTATTTAAAATTAATTTAGTTAAATAAAGTGGTACATGAGTATTCTGTCAAATTTTGATCCACTACTTAAGTAATTTACTCATCTCAATTCATGGAAATTGCGCAAATAAAGACTATTTATATAACCTACGATGACCATAGTATAGCGTGTAGTTAAAATATATCATTAAATGCTTTTAAAAGTTACAAATTCAAAAACTTCAGTCATGTTAATATTTAGGAAAAAAAATTAAGCAAAAGTAAATGGATATTATAATTTATATGAGTTTAATATTATGCATCAATGTTTGCAATAGACATAATATAATCATTTTGAATGTACTTATTGCATTTATGTGAGTTTTATAAATATGTATTAGCTATGGTAAAGATATTTTTACTATTTAAATTTGTTTTCATAAATAAATAATAATTTACCAAGGAATGTTACGGACAAAAAAAAATATTTTTACTCATTAAAATAATATTTACCGGCAACGAAAAAATTATTACAATTATTTTTTTTCCACATACGTGTAATTTTATATTATGTTTTATTGTTATAGTGTCTTACACTAATATTTTACTATATTTTACTACGTATTATTCCGTGATGTTGAAAACCCAGAAATAATTTCATCAATAAAGAACGCGTAACAACTAAAAAGACTGCAACATTTATTCGGGGCATCCAAGTTATATACTTTTTTTTATACAAAGTGGACTACAGATTTAACCCTTTTTACCACGTTATTGCTAAGCATTCTCTACAGTCATACACCCTACATACCAAACCACTTGCCGCATCGAATTTCCTTAATTTCAAGTCACGTGGAAAAGAACAGTGAGCGTTCGGAAGGTGATGCATCTGCGCGAATAAGTTCGGGTTCGATGAAGAAAAGCCGTATAAAATTAATTTTGAGTTTCCAAAACAAATAATTGTGTAGCTTTGTTATTGTTACTTTTTTTTATTTTAATGCAAATAAAAAAAAATATGTTTGAACAAACCTTGTCCATTCGATTGGGTTGAGTTTTTTTTCCAAACAAATGATGGTAAATCCTTTAATCGTTCACTCCAAAGCTATGTTTCTTATTCTGTTAAGGTTTGCGTGGAAAAACAACAAGTTTATATCATTTCTCGAACAAATGTCTGACGTGTCTGTGTATATATGCGTACATACAAAATTCCACTATATAAATCTTGGATTATATTTTTAAATTGCATTACTGGTAACCACCACTACCCTCACACTGTCAAGCTAATTTTTATTTCTTAAATCTCTCGGAATTAAAAATACATAGAGAGTAGAAAACGAATAAAAAAGACGGGGAAAAAAGGACAAGAAAAAAAAGAATTTAATTAAATCGGCGGCTCTCAATTCTTAGCAGCCTTTTTGGATTTATAAACGACCCTCTTTTGTTCATTCGAATTTTTTTTGACGTCCATTTTTAACAAACACAATTTGAATGGGTGATAGGATAGGGAGTATAAATAAAAGGTTTTTATTGAATAATTGAACAAATTATTGTTAAAATACATTCGATGTATTTAGAAATACATATATATGACTTTAAAATAAATTAATAATAGTAAGATTATTTTATCATTCTAAACTAGTAGAACAAAAAAAAAATATATATATATATATATATGATAATCATAGAATAAAATACAAAAAAAAAAAAAATCAATAATAATAATAACGCTTAATTTTTACCAACAAAACCCTAAATAACTATTCAAAACACTTTATCTTATAATGTGATAATATATTATATAATACAGTTTAATAATATTGTACATAATCGCTTTTAAAATAGTATAAATTAATAAAACAAAAAATAAAATAAACCGTAAATAGAACATAAATCTTTGGTTTCGATGATGTAGATAACTTAACATTGCCTATTGAAAATGTTAGGTGATTTATCCTAAGGCCTTAAACATTTGGCGCTGCTAATAGTCAAGCGTATACTGCGAAGGCGATTCGTAAGAGTAATTATAAATTATAATATAATACAAACAAAAAAAAAAAAATTATAATAATTATAATAATAATATAAAAAATTTAACAACAAACTAAAAAAAAAACCAACAAAAACCATAAGCGAGAGATCATATTGGTCCGATCTACAGATAATAATATTGTTTCTTTCGTTACTGAAGATTCGGTGTTATAAAACAATTAGAAAAAAAAGAACAAATAAAAAAATCACCATCTTCTGGATAATGTCAGTATAATGTAAAGAGAGCCGCGATATCTATATATCTGCTTGTTATACGTATATTATAATTATAACTGAACACGTCATTGACCTAAAATCAACAAAAAAAAAAAAAAAAAACAAAAAAACGGATTGGACTTCATAAGAAGATCATTATTA
>NW_020270420.1:5183135-5206995 GCF_002803265.2 Melanaphis sacchari
TAGGTAGAAAACCAGACAGTCCTGGAAGGTAGAGAAATCATCAATGGACAACGATGCAAAAAATCGATAGTGCAAAGTTCTCGATGTATGATATTCAAACCATCAGAGACCGAGATCTCAGAAACATAAATAAATTGGGATCCGCTAGGAAACAGTTTTTAATACATATAAAACTTTTTATTCCGCTATGACAATATATTGTGAAATTCAAAGTGTCTTATGCCAGCGAAATAATTTTTTTTCTTTTTGGTATTACTTCGTTTGTGTGTTCAAAAGCTTTAAAATTCAAACAAAAATATGAATATTTAACAGCTATCACAAATAAGACTACGACATATTATTATATATTATTATTATACCTATGAATATTTAATATTAATTATAAACGCGATAAAGTCTCGACTTGTACCTATACATTATACACTCATCGGAGGATAGTGGTCGAAAATTCCACTTAAACGTACATCCTGTCATCCCCAAGTGGCCTCCATATGTAACGCCGCAATAAGAGTGGCGGAGATGACGGGACGTGTCCCGACCTCGGGTCCTTAAAGGCCGTTGACCCATTGACTAAAATCGTTCGAAACCTATGTCGGAACGCACGGTTAGGCGACGGCCGATGGATCACTCGGGTCGAATGCATCTATCGAAAATAATACATACTACTCGTATATACAGTACAACTACGGTCCGTTCATTTTGGTTAACAGCATGATGACGGGTTACGATGCGGTGTGACAAGACCACAGAAATGTGCGCGTCACATAATGAGCATATGCGGGCGGTATCTATTATTACGATTATACTAATATATAATTAAATTGTTATTATTATGAGTGTGCGATATTTACAGCGGGATCCCGTCGACGAACGGTCACGTTTAAGCTCGGCAAAAGCTCGTCAATAATCCGAAGCGAATAGTGCGCTGGTGAACGCGTATATTGCAAGACGTTACACCTTTACAAAGTCATAAAACGTTATATAATATTATAATATAATATACATAAGATAATGTAAACTTGTATTCTGGAATGAATGCTTCTTCTCAAATCGCTTAACGGTTTCACGTGAATGGCTGGGATAGCATTAACGTACCTAGTTATTACTACGAGTAAATCCTAGGAAGGACTATACGAGTACAAAATATCGAAGATAAAACTTTATTTTTCGAATTGTATAATGAGTAAGCGCTTATAGTATAGGTGTGTGTAGGAAGTGTAAAGTTTTTGACTAGCACAACTAAAAAGGAAAACTGAATGAAAAATAAACAATAAATATTTTCGACCACAAAGAGAATATGTGAGGGTCGTGGAGAGCACCACGTTAAATATTTACTCGTTTTGTTCAATTTTTTTTTTTTTTTTAAGCACGTAATTTATTAATTTAGCTTAATTTTTTTTCATCTTAACACGTGATTTAATACTCGAATAATAAATAATTATGTCATATTAGTATTGTACACACTACACGAATTGCCGCGGTGTACCTATAACATATTTTTTTTATCGTAAAATATCGTATAATTTGTATAATTCACAAAATTACAATATATTATATTATTATAAAATTATTCATTTGTGAAATCTTTTCAAACAACCGCTGGGACAATGTAGCATTAATCGTGATTGAGATACGTGGGCATGGAGAATTGATCTTTCGGCGACATGGCGTCGTACAGGGACATCTTTAGTCGCTTGCACTTGGCCCGGCGATTTTTAAACCAAAACTGAACGTTTTTTGACTCGAGTCGCGGGAACTTCTGCCTGTATGGCATCCGGTTCAGCTCGTCCGTGTACTTGGCAATCAGGCTGTGCGATGGATGCGTGTTATGTTCGAACCACTGCTCGAGCCGTGGCACCTCACTCACTGGGTCGATAAACGTCCGGTTCCGTTTCCGGCGCTCCTCGGCCAACGCTGATAGATTCAGGCCTGCCGCGGTGGCTGCAGACGACACCTGTCAATACACGTAAACAATAGAAATTCATTCGAAATTTGGTTAGGTAGAGGTGTGTTTCTACAGTGAAATGTGTATTATGTATACCAGTGTCAAGCCATGTACAATTTTACCCCCAAGGAACTCCCAACATATTACCAGAAATACTTTGCTTTTGCGTGCAATATGTATAATGTATATACGTAAAAAGGTAATGATGCCGTCTTTCACATGTAGTTAAGAAATAATAATAAAGTATATTGTATTATATTCAAACATGTTTTAATTTTTAACTAATCATAAATTTCTTTAAAGTAATTTCCTGAGAGAAAAATATTTAAAACTACCTTCATTCTCAAATGCATGTCTTGGTAAATAAAAAAAAAAATTTAAGTTAAAAACCTGTTCAAAATAATACATTTTTTTTTTTTTAATTGATAAAAAAAATATTGTCCATTTTTAACTGAAATAATAATTATTAATTTTTTTATTTATAAATTATAACTATAACATTTCGAGTACAAACAATGTAAACGTGTAATTACTTAATTCACAAAAAAAGACCTGATATCGTTTAAGACATATTTTGAAGTACTGCGTAGGCAATATTTTTAGTTTATATCAACGAGAGTTGAATAAATCGTGCTATCGGTATTTGCGATAATCATTAAAAAAAAAACCCCCCGTAGTGTTTTTTCTGACAGTAATCCATTACAATATTTTTAATTTTTAATGGTTATCAAATACTATGTTTTAATCTCAGTTGAGTACTTAAATTTACCGTGATTAGGTATAACTATATTGTTATTATTTTACTTTTTGTCAAGTATTATATCAAGTGCTATGATTGCTTTAATTGATAATTTATCAGCTATTAAGTACTTAATATTTGAGTGAAATTAGTATTATTTAAAGCGGATTCTCAGAAGATGATTTAACGATTAAAACACTTTTGACTATCTAAAGATTATCCGTAAATAATTACTTTTTAGTTCAGTATTTGCAATTTATAAAATTTAATTATACGTTTACTGATTAAATGCTCAAAAAATTATTATTAATACAAAGAAAATAATATGTTTAATATACTGGCGTGTGTTTTCACAATACCTAATACTTTTTGTTTGAACCACGGTTATCTGCTAGATAAGCATGGTTCTGAGTGTTCTGATTAACACATCGTATTTAAAATTTTAAATACTCATTAGTCATTACCTTACAAACAAATAAAATATATAAATTAGTATCCAACTTTTCATAGCCTAATTCAAGAAATGTATATCAGTTTCGTGTAGCGTATGGAACAATAATACAATTTAAATATTCGAATTCCCGTTACTCTTCGGCAGAGCACTCAGACAATAAAATCACGACAATCGTTTATTTTTTTGCACTTCAGTGATTATTATTTAATAACTACACCACGATATCAACTCACTGCAAAATATTAAATTACAGAGACGTTTTTAAAGAAGTAATCCATAAAAGCGTTACTCTATCCGTAGTACTATAGCGACCGCCATGCTGCAGTAAAAGGCATGCCACGGTATTAAAATAATATAATATTTATAAACAAATATATTTTATCTTTAATCGTTTATCTGAAAAATAAATATCTGTTTATTGAATATTAATGTGTTGTTATTTGGGTGTGCGACTTAGTGAGTGTTTCAATATTTGTTTTCATCGTTTTATTTGTCATTTTAAGGTAAACTATTGTGAAATTTATACTTCACTATTTAGAGTTCATGAATTACCAAACTTTTTACATTCAATTATTTCGTTTCACTCATTTAGAAAATTTAGTAGTTTATATCGTCTAGATTAGGTATATTTTGTTCGATTGAAGTTAAATATAAGCAAGATTTGGTCTTCGTGGTTAATGGTTACCGATGTGTTATAAATTACTACTACTGAGTTTTTATAATTAACCACAAACACGTAAACCGTATCTCTGTTCAGTTTTTTTTTTTATTAATTTTCTAACACTACAAACATGTACAATTTTAAAAATATCTATGACACGCAATAAAAATAAATCTATTTAAAAAATCAAAAAGGTCGACATGACTATGATACTTTTGTACGTCACCTAACAAGTTTGAAGTACCCACACTTCAAATTTATCGTGATTGACACAATTCTATCTCGTTTTAGGTTTCATCTGGGTTATTGTCACAACCATAATATTGAAAATTAGATTTTAAGAATACCATTATTTTTTAAATTTATTAATATCATTAATAGTGATTTATGAAAAAAAATATTTTAAAGATGTTTAAAATTAAGGTGATAACCTGTCAAATAAATAAAAAGGAAGACAAATATTTATTAGTGTTGGTGGTCGCTAGTAATTCATAATAAATTACAAATAATTATTTTAACTTTAAATCCAATTTAAAATCCTACAGTCATCTTATTCTCCTTAGTAATAACATGAATTAAATAAATAAACATTACTTTAAAATTAAAACATTTGAATTAATAGAACATACAATAAAAGTGATATAATATAATAGTTGAAAACACGGTTTAGAACAATAACATAACATATTTATAAAAAATACATGTTGATATCGTGGTAATCGCGATAATTCTGAGGAATTATACATAGAAATTAAAGTAGCAAACTAGCAACTTGCAACTATAAAGTAGTGGAAAATAACTTGGTATCGGATTCGAATTTGGAGGATTAAATACCAAGTACGATTTTGTTTTTGCTTAGAATCGATTGTCAGACAATAATTATATAGTGAGTGTTACGGATGCAATTTAGCTATCATCTACTCAAATCGAATACCAACATACCTACCTTCAAGCTACTGGAAGCAAATATGTCATTGGGGTGGTGTAATACAGTGTTTCTCAACCTTTGTGTTATGGCAACACACTACTAAAATATTTCTACTTTACGACACATAATAAAAAAAAATAAGTATAATGAGTAATATTATTAATTTTAATTGCTAATAATATACAATATTTAAAATAAATTGATTGCAAATAACTAATTTTTAATCATTATATAGAAATTATATCAAATACCTACCTATTAGTCTTTGTAAATAATGTTAGAAATGTTTGTATATTTTATGTCATTTAAAATACTTCATGACACATTTTGACTTATTCAGTAGTACACTGGTTGAGAAACAATGGTGAACAAGTATTATATTACGAGTATTATGGTTAGTGAACGATGACTTACTTGAGACTGTTGCGATTGAGGCGGTGGCGGAGTGCCAGTCTGCGGTCGGCGGCCCATATTGAAGCCGGGCAAGCATTGGCTCATGTACATGAAGCTGTGGCCGAACATTGAGTTTGGCACCATCGAGAACCCGGGCCGGACCAGTGGCTGGTGCAGATCGGCGGCGCGGTGGAATAACGGCGGCGGTGGAGGTGGTGGCGTTGTCTGACGGTGGTGTCCCGCGGCAACCAAGTCGTCCGGGCTAGTGGTGCACGATATCGCTGACTGTTGTTGAGGTAACAACCGTTTGCAGCTACTACCAATCACTTCCCGATCATCAGCTCCGCCATCAGACCCGTCGTCGTCTATCATGTCCTCGTCGAAATCGTCCTCGTCCTCATAATCGTTATTGTTTAGTCCCGTGGTCACTGTCGTTTTATCCTTGTCCGGCGGTTCTTCCTTGATAACCATCATCTTTTTCAAAAATCAAAAGTTTTTTGGTTTTAGATTCCGTTTAGACCAGTTGTGTACGAGATTTTGGAATTTTTATCCAGAGATGGTAATGTATTAATACGCTAAATAGTGATTCTTTTATTTTCGAAAACTATATATTTGAACACACTATTGGAATATATCAAATGTAAACCGTAGTCTATCGTGTTGTTTAATTCGAATTTATCAAAATAATATCGTATTTAACAGGCAAAAGTTTTTATAAAAGATGAAAAATTATTTTTATCGTGATTATTAAGGTTTGAAAAGTGTGTTCAGTAACTTAATTAAACTCAGTTTGGCCCAACTTTAAAAGAAAAAATACATTTCCGCAATTGCTAAATTCGGGTTTACAGTTACGTAATATGGTCGTCCGTCGTGTTGAATCTAAAATTTAAGTTCAGTCAAACTTTGGGAAATACCCAGTAAATTATGGTTAGTAGATCATACAATGATTACCACGACTAATCAGAATAAGATAAAAGCCGCATGATACGATAAATGACGTTGCTGTGAACTCAGCTTTAGAACTAATTTTCGAATAATGTTAATATTGTTTTACGATAAAAAAAAAAATAGGAAAAAATATTTAGGTATAAATTTAAAAACAAATCATTACTAGGTAGGTAGGTGTGGGATTTATAAATAGACAACCCAACCAACTCAGTTTCTATTTTATTCTTGTTTTTAAATGGTATACTATTATATTTATATAATTTATTATAGCTTATACGATAATGAATTAATAAACAACGACAGAGTATTTTTAATGCACATTAATAGATTTAATATTGCTTTATTACTTAGTGTGTTTTATTTCAAGTTTATAAGATTAGGTTGTATTATTTCAAAATATGTTACGGTCAGAGATGTTAATGTGAAAATGACGCCAATGACCGGAATATGTTGAAATATTATACATTGCCCAGTGATTTTTATCAACGATAAGTTGTATTAGTCATGTAAATAGATCTACCGCAACTGATTGCGAAGTAATTAAATATACATTTTTTTCCATACAGCTTTTCAGTCTCCGATTAAAGATTATGGTATAATAAATGACATACAATAAAATTTCAATAACAGTGTTCTATTTTACTTTATTAGAAAATACAATTATTTACAGTATCGCACAATGATGATACTCTATATTTTTAATCTAGTAAATAAACGCGAAAACAAAAAAAGAGCGATTTGTTGATAAAAATTGGATGATAAGCGTTATAAATAAAACAATTGTCTAGAATAAAATTGGTTTAAAAAGTCATAGTTAATTTTATTGTAAGCTGATTAAATTGATGTATTATAGTATTATATACATAAGTGAGTATATAATTAATTTTAAAATTAGTAATGATTTGATTAATTTATAATATTATAAAGGCATAACGATAGTAACGGAAAATTCAATCGAAATGTTGGCTTCTATTTTATGTGACGCCTGTAAGCCAAATTATTTACAACTTAGAATTAATTACCTATACATAATTTATATTACAGAGTTACACATGTATTACGATATGACGTGCTATTTCCATTCCTTTTGTCTTATTAAAACTACGTGCCCGGAATTATTTTACGTGTGCGGAATAAATTTATTAACTGTAGGTCACAAATAAACGTTTAACTCAACAACCGGTATTCGCAATGTTTACCGATAATCATGCCAATAACATAATTTTTTAAATTACGGTGGATGAATAAAAACTAAAAGGAATGCGAACTAGTAACAATTTTCAAATCTGTATAGTTGACAGTCGTAGATATAATTTAATGTTTTTTTTAATCACATTAATAAATTTCACTTTGGGAATCGGTTTTTTTTTTATAAAAATTATACTATAATATAAAATATCGTATTGTTTAGCAAACAAATTTAAATGTTAAAAATTCAAAATACTTATTATATTTTTTTTTGCGTATGGCGCTTGTGTTTAGGACGCCTATTTGGCAGAATTTTTAGTTAGGTACAATATTATATTATGATTCACTGATAATATAAGCACCTTCAACATAAATAATATAGGTACTTGTGTTTTTATGAATTAAAAAAAAATTTTGATATATTATTATTATTTAAACAAATAAGAATAATAGATACATTATAACTATAAAGTATTAAGGTATGTGTATATTATCTTAAAAATATAATAACTAAAAACTAAATTACGTAAGAAGAATCTATATTTTTATATATTTAAATATATATTTTGAAAATCATGCCAACGTTTTTTATTGAATTTCTACTTATGATCATATAATTACTATAATTTAACTATTATATGTGAAAAACACTCAATTTTATGTAAAAAAATATTATATAATAATATTAATTCTTATTCATGTATAAACTTACTAAAACATTTTTAAAATAAATCATTAACAAAGTATTTTTGATTGCCATAATCCAATAATGGTTATAACGAAAATTAAAATGATGATCAATTTAGGTATTGAAAAAATAAAATCGAGAATAATCGTAAAAATTAAACACATTACAAAATATTTATCTGTAAATTGATCAACAATATTAAAAACTGTGTTCAACTTCACTAACGAATGCTAAAAAATTCAACAAATTAAACGTGATGTTAAATTATTTGGTGAATGTCATAGTTATTATACATGAATACTGTTTGTGTGACTTATTATCATCTGATATAATTCATTTTAGAACTGCCTTGAAAACTAATTTTTTTATTAAAATATAATATATTAAAATGCCGATGTCAATTGTTGAATGTTTGAATATTTATTTAACCAGATACATTTTTAATATTACATCACAGGCTAAATAATCCCGGGTCTACGGATAATCATTAAATATTTACTATGATATTTGTATTCGATTTAAATGAAGAGCTGTGAACTTAATACACTTATAAAGAGAATAATAATCTTATAAAGTTAACAGTGCGAATACCCAGTCATTTTTTTTTATTATTAAGTACTGCAAATATATTTTATAGTGACTTTATCATTTTAAAGCGGTATATTTTCTTTTAAATTAATAAAAGATTATTTAAAAGTCAAGAAAAGATTTTAAAAATAAAATTGAGAGAACAATTATGTTTAGTCATTATTTTTGTTATTTTAGTTATTAGACACACTATTATCATAGGAAATATAGAGAACAAAAAGATTATGATATTATTGTTGAATTAAAATTATATTATATCTTCACAATTTTTCAGCAATTCTGACCTATCCACCGTCTGTAAACGAGTATGTATACCAACTTCCTGCAGATTAACTTTATTATGCGAACGATCTCGGAATAAAGCGATACCCGTAAAAACGTACTCGGAAACGAATGTTATCCGATAAAATGTCAACTCAGCATCAGACTATTATAATCATAATTATTTGTTAGACGACATTTTGTTATAATATCAATGCCTTACCTTGTGTTCGGGGCTCTGTTGTGAGCTGCGGGATTGCGGTCTTGGCGACTGCGTTTCGCCGTTACTAAGCCGCCCGTGCGTAGTCAACGATATCGGCTGTTCCGCCGGCGGGCTCATCGGCGGTTTTGTGTCGTCGTCGTCTTCGTCTTCGTCCCGGTTGTCGTCGAACTCTTCGTCTTCGTCGTCTTCGGCTTCGCTCACCGACCCCTGGCCGCTATATGACTTGCCGCCGTGCTCGCTGGGGCTGCTGCTCTTACAGTAACCGTTCACGTTTCCGTCGTTGTTCCCCGAGTTCATGTCTGCGGCGCCTACAATACCGCGAAATTTTAATAACGAGTAGGCAATAACAAATGCTTTACTGTGATGAGAAATAGGCGTTGTCGGTCGGCCGAGTGATGAAAACGATATAGCCAAATCGCATTATTTTACACGGATTACGGGTCGTATTCAACGTTACGTTATAAGTGTAACAGTGGTTAATATATAATATATACTGATGTATTATGGCACAATGAAGTAATTATAGACTCAACCCTACTATGGGATTTTCTTGTACAGGCCAGAATGGGGTTTCATTAATTATGATGAAAAATCAATGATTGATTTTACCCGGAATAGTTCAAAGTCAAACACCGTACTTACAACATCATAGTTGGAATGTTTACAGGAATGGAGAAATTAACTCAGTACATATTATTATTATTTCCAAGAATATAATTTGAACAATACATAATAATGTTATGAACCATCAAATATTTAAGACGATACGTTATAGATTATGTTTTAAAGCAGTAGTATTATTATAATTATTAAGTCTAACGTAAAGTTTAGTATTGTTTAGCTAAGTTTATAGAGAGAAAAATGATTAATTCGTATTCAGAATTGAAAAAACAATAACATTTTTTCAGTAAGAAGATATCTTAAAAATTCAATTTTAACGTATTTCGGCGTTTATTCAAAAATCAGTAGGTTAAAAATCAATATTTATAAGTGTTATTATTTTTATTTTTTTTTTTTTAATTATTTATTATACGGTAGTATTTGTAACACCTAAATACAACTACAATCCAAGTAATTAGAAGTGTACAAACAGCAACAAAAAAGGTGTGTTTTGTAGTTTTCACAGCTTTTTGTATAGAACAAATCTTTTACAACGCTACTGATATATTGTAATGTAAGTATACTGACCTGAATTTGTGCCGCGTACTTCAGCCCGCTTTTGTGCTGCCCTGGCGTTTTTAAACCAATATACGACATTGTTGACGTCCAACGGCTTACGACCTTTTCGCGATTCCAAATTGTTCAATTCACTCACGTAGTGGTGTATCTTTTGTTAAAATAATATCAAACACAAATAATATTAACATTAAATCATAATAAGAATAATACTATACATAGTATATATAAGTGCAATTCAAATGCAATAGACATACTTGTTGTCTACTTGGATGAGGATTTTCGGCAAACCAAGCTTGCAATTTTGGAAGTTCGAGTTCTGTATCGAAACTAGTGCGCATACGCGTTTTTTGACCTTGGAACTGATTTTGAGAAACGGGCTAAAATATATATATATACATATATAAATATTTGTTGATGCGATTCAAATCATATTACTAATTAGTAACAACACAATTATATCCAGATAACACAACTACACAATGTGTTAAATACGGTAAATATAACACGGATTGTATAATTGTATAATTTAATTATTGTGTGAATTAAATCACCTGAAGACTGTGTGCCTTAGGGTCTGATTTAGAAACAATACAATTAGTGGGGTTGTCTTGCATATTAGACTGCCTCGGTGACGATCCGTTACGATAAAACATGTCTCTCACTGATTGCGGTAATACCGAGGGCTGTATTTTGGGAACGACATTTGACGATTGCATTATCCACCATTGTTCGAATTTTTTGTACAAATCTTCTGGGAAATCCGGACAAGCTTGCCCCACCTTCATCATCTGTAATATTATCGCTTCGTCCAGGGGACATCCCGAAGCTGTTAACTGTGTTTGGCTTTGTACCAATAGCAGTTTTAACAGTTTATCTTTCAAATCGGAGAATCGGTTCTTCGCTTCTCTGAAAAGACAATATCAAAACAGTATTATAGTTGGGGGCATAACCGTTTTCAAACAAAAACGCACTCTTCTCTTTTTGGCCGATTTATTTTTCGACCAAATTTAAAAAAACACGGATTCCCTTTTCGACCAAAACAAAATGTATATAATACATGTAAAAAAAAAATAAAATAATTGGATTATAATATTTTGTAAAATTAGGACAATTATATAATTATGAAAATAATTAAAAGAATAAAATGTATAAGTTGTTATAAAATAAAATATTGAAAATAATTTAAAATATAAGAATATTTATACATTAATATTATTTTTATGTTAATATGTCACAGTATGTAATATGTATAATATTGCATAAAAAAACTAAAATTTAAACCACATAAGTAGGTTTTCACATATTAACAAAAACGATGTTAACGAATCAAAATATTATTATATTTTAAATCATTTTCCACATTTTATTTTACAAAATTGTATGTAACTTATACTTTTAATCATTTTCAAAATTATATAATTATACAAATGCCCTAATTAAAAAAAAAAAAATTATATACCAATAATTTTTTATTTTTTTACATACATTACATACAATTTTGTTTTGACTGAAAAAAGAAGAATACGATTTTGTTTGGAAAGTGAATCGGCCGAAAAGGGAAGGATACGTTTTTAGTCGAAAAAAATCTCGCTCATAGTTGGTTATTGCCAATTAAATATTTAATTATTTAATAAAATTTAATATATACCACTATGAAAATATACCTGAACACGAGTATTCTCAGAGTGGCTAAAGTGGTGAGTTCTCCAAGAACATCATTTACTGTCAATACCGGATCCTCAGCGATTGTGTCCAGATCTAAAGGTAACCAGTTTTTAAGCACCACCAAGCCTTTCGAGGCCGCTGCTGTATCCTTAGAATAGCCCAAGCGTACTAACGCGGTTTCTGTCAAGTCTCTAAATGCAGTATTATTTGGAATGATAACAAATCTGTCCAATTCTACGTGGCCTTTTGATCGATGTAGTGACGGTGAGTGCTTTTGGCTCCATTGGTAAACATGGTTTATCGATTCAACTATGCAATGTACAGGTATGGATTTCGCTGAAAAAATAATGCAATGCTTTTTTAAGAATAAAATATGATGTAAAAACAATCGATGATAGTACACAATATATAACTATTCATTACATAATACGCGTTTGCGCATATTATTATTATTATGTGTATCAGGCAAAGACGTATTTATAATGTTAATATTAATCTACAGAGTTTAGTTTATAATTCTTCGACTAAGCTTTAAGCCAGTTGGATCTATATTCATTCTAATCTAAAAACGGGTTTCAGACACGGTTCTTAGGCCGGAGTTTTAAGGACGGATTAAATTTTCATTTGAAGCACTTTGAAAACTATGGTCTGCTTATCTATAACTATCTTGGGAACAACACTGATTTTTGTAAAATTAATTATTATTCGATAAAAATAGTGAAAATATTAAGAGTTAATAATATGATGAATTGGCAATAATTAAACTAATTATTAAATAATTTATTTTTAATCAAATATTTTGCAACTATCTAGACATTTTTTTAGATAGATTTATTAGTATACCTACCTAAATTGATTATTTTTAATAAATCGTTGTAAAAAAAAAAACTATTTACATGTACATACAATTTTTTTTAAAGATATTTAACGATTTAATTATTGAAATAACTGGTATATTAAATACTTTTTATTCGAAATTGATCCATTATTAGATACAAGTATGGCCGATATATATATTTTTTTTTTTTTTAGTAAGTTTTTCAATTAGCAATGTTATGATATTTTATAATTGTAAAAGATGAATATTTACATAAATTAATTTTAAATTAAAATTAAAAATAACATATTATTAAAATAATTCAAAGCGCAATGGAATGCAATTAATTAAACACCGTTGTCAGTGTTGTTTTTATACCTATAATAGACTATGATATTTCACTTCCAGTTCAGTTGTGTTGCTGTATAGGAGTACATCGAGTAGAAAATCGAATTGTTGCGCGATTATAATTAGGGTTCGAGTAGTATGTATGTATATTAAGTACAAGCTTCTTAAATATTTATAATATTATATTATATTATATCAACACACATAAAATTTCACTTTTGATGACGTTTGGCATACGTATCAAAAGTTATATGTATATAACCGCCGAGTTGAAGATTAAAAAAAAAAAAAAATAATAATAACAACAAATAAAGCAGAAACCATCCAGCGTTTCCTAGTGAGATAGCGTTTCGTCTCAACACATCCGGCGTCTATAATGCACCTACGTCTGCAGTGGCATTCGCGAGGAGAGTCCCTTCTCCGGATTTTCCGCTAAAACGGAGATGACACTTTGGAAAAACTTTTCAAAACCAAAAGTTGACAGCCCGATAAACAATGCGGTGTTGGTAGCGGGTCTCGAGGCAAAAGTATACCTATCGTACGTGTCTATCTGACTGGTTGGTGTTTATTATATGATATTATATATTACGCGGAGGTGTAAAACGTTTTCCATTATTAGCCGGCGTGGTTTGCTCTCACTGACGGTGTCGACAATAATATAATAATAAGCTCTTATCGGAAGAAACTGAGCGCCGCGTTTGTACGTGTAACACAAATAACCGGATCGGCTGCGACGCACGGGCATCTCACCACCCTTTCGTGGTGAAAACGGAAATGAAAAACAGAACCAACCGGGCTCGACGGGAGACACGGAGTGGCACGCGGTTAGTGAAAGAGCGAAAAAAATAATAATAATGCTATCCAAATGAAAGCAAGGGGAGCGGAAAAAATCTCGTTATCTGTTTTTAAGAAGAAATTTTTACCAGATTTAATAACTGTCGCGTGGCTTTGCCGTTGTGTGAAAAACGTTATCTCTCCAACGCGAAATATTGATTTGTTGAATGAAACGGAATACAGGGCAGAGCAGTAGTTCTTTATGGATGGTGAAAAAAAAAACAATAATAAGCGAGATACACCGTGTGTTCGGTTTTCGCCTGGTTGGTATTGTGTTAAATGCCACAAAGATTTGATACCGGAAACGCGTGAATCCGGCGCGTAATGTGGAATATACAAATGTTGTCAGGATGTGGTTGTTTTCGCTTTTTTTTCTGAAGGGGATGCTATTTGGTTACGAGGTTGTTTTTAAAATAACACAATCAGCTCTTATTGTTAATATAAGTATACTTTTTCAGATAGATCGATACTCTTTAAGTAGGTAAATATTTTTTTCATTCCACAAAAACGTAACGCGTGTACAGCCGCTATAATAATACAAGTACGTATATATAGCTTTACTATATTATTATTATATTAAAAAAATAAAAAAATAAATAAATAAATAAATATTTACATCAAACTTTGAATAACAAATCGAGGTCTCGCAGCGTTTATGAGTAAAAATTAATCACATTATTAATTATTTTAACGCGTAGATTATTAAGCTATTTACGTATGTTTTTATAAAATATTACATTTGTAGTATGGATGTTACTACATAATGAAGAAACACTGTGACATTGAGTAACATTATTCTGTTTTTCTAAGATTTAAATATTTAAACATATATATATATATATATGTATGTATATGTATATACGTGTTGATCATAAATAAAGATCGGCTGCAAACGCCATTAATAAAATTTGATTTCGTGACAGCATTGATGAAATAATTACAATATTAAATGTAATGTGGCTGTGAGGGAAAAAAATACGTTATTTTGAGAAAAAAATAGAAATAATTTCACCTATAGTGAATGTAAATCATGAATATACCTAATATTAAATTGGTACTTTTTAGTATAATATAGCAAAGTATTAGATTTTGTTGAATAATTCAGTGATTTTTAAAAAATATATATAATTATTTTATTATTCATATTCATCAAGTTTATTTGTATCCATTGGTGTAAATCAGATTTTGTTTTATTGCTTTGAATAGATTATTTGCAAATTTGTAATTTATGTAATGTCATTTATTGCTAGGGTTGTAAGGAAAGAGGACTTTATTTATACATTGTCTAAATAACAACTTTTTTTTTTTAATATTTTTGAAATTCAACACTATTTATATCAACTTGAATTCAAGTTATTGCAAATTTAATCTATATAGTTTCTACTGTAGTGTTAATAGTAAAATAGAATACTGTAATAGCAATATAAATATACAATACAATTTAACATATATAGTGACACACTGGACACTTACTGCACAAGAAAATGATCACTTAGTTACATACTTTTTTCTTATATATATTATATACTTCAAAATATTTGAAACAATTTATAATATATTTGATTGTTACTGTAATGAATCTTATAATAATTTATGATAACTTAAATATTATTATTAAAGTGTTAGTAGTAATACTTCTCGTACTAATATTATACAGAGATTCTAGCGTGTAATTGATTTTAATTTCCGTTTGCATAAAATTTCTTAAAATATTTACATTACAAAAATGCAACAAGTAAAATATAAGTTTATATTTCAAAATTCTACATATACAAATACAATTAACATTGATCATTAATTTTACATTTACAATAATTTATTTTGATTCGTTGTAATGTATATTCATTTTAATACAGATTATCTTTATTATAATAACAGAATGTCTGTAAAAATCAATTATAATATTAATCAATGAAAATGAAGTATAAACTAATACAGGTATTTTAAAGTTAAATCGAGAAGTAAATATTTTTACGTATAATCAAGTATATTTCTATTAAAATAAAGTAAAACAAAAAGTGATAGGTTAGGTTTAAAGTATAGTCAAGTCTGAAATTAATATATATTTTTTATAATTTTAATTTTAATCAATAATTTTCTTAATATATATGTAATTTGTGCGGTAAACTTGGTAAAATTAAAAAATAACTGACAATCAAAAAAATTGAATTTATTTTAAAAAATTCTGAGTATTTATAGTTTTTTAAAACATTTACTTACAAAACTACTATAAAGTAGATTATCCAAAAAAATTAATTAGGTAGATATTTAAAATTGCACAAGTACTTTATGTAACCTAGATTCTAAATCTCCTTATTTAAATTAAAACAAATCGGATAAAAACGTACTCTTTGTATTGTATCTTTCGGAATTATGGAACGTTTGATCACAGATAAGTATAGTAAAATATACAATAACTGTAATCAATAGTTAGTATATAAAATAACATAAAGTCGCGCAAGTTTAAATCTGAACTGATGTAATTCAAAATTTTCCTGAATGGGATTGAATATATAGACATATGTAATGTGTATAGAATGTTATCGATATAATAATATTATAGGATAAAATAATTCTTACGCGATGATCATTATTAGTTTTGATAGATCATCACAAAAAACAATAATCGTTTTAGAGATGTAGTTAGGTATTGACTTTGTTATTAAACGTATTAAAAACAACCATACATATATTATTATGATATATTTACAGGAAAAAAAATAATACGCATATGCATTGTACTATTAATTCGCATAGGTATAATAAATACTTTGTTCGAAATTGATTTTAAAGCACTGTGTGTAAGCCGATCATCGGCGTTAAATCGCATTTATGGTTTCCTGAACTCAGAAAACATAGACGATGTTGTATATAATTATACAGGAAAACTGGCAAGAAGACATGTGAAAAGCGTGACAGAAGAGAGAAAGGAAATGACAAGGTGGCAGGACTAATGTTGGATGGAGAAACGAAAGGCGGAAAGGTTAGTGGCATCTTGAAATTATGTGATGAGATGGTTTCTTATTAAAATGTATATACCGTGATGAGATGAAGCGGAGAGGGACTGGTTAAAGCGGATACAAAGAGCTTAACTGGGGCTCGTTTACAGGATCGAGGTAAGAGAGAGAGAGAGGATATATTGTGCGAATGAGAGAAAGAAGAAAGACAAAGACAAAGAGAAAGAGATAGGTTGCTAAGTACTCTGATCCTACTGATTCCGTTGATCCCGAATATACACACGCATACGGCCCAAGCTTGCACGGTGCTTATATATGTAAACCAAATTTTGCGATAAGCATTATCTCTTCGGTTAGGTTTACTGTAGAGCGACGAGAGCCGATGGTGCTGAGGATTAAAAATAAGAGAAAAATATACCCTACCGTGGCAGAAAGAGGCGGACTGAGTAAGAAAGAATAAATTCACGATCCCGCGATGAAAAGAGATAAGTTGAAGAGATTAAACTCACACGCGTATGTGGGTGAGTATGTGTGTGAACAGGCTCTAAGGATTATTGTCCATTCATATAGAGAGATGCTGCAGTATACGAATACGCTGTAGCGTAGGTAGAACGATTGGCGTATGGGACGTTGTGGATAAGTGGTGGTGAATAGGGTGCAGAATGAAGACTGAAGGGGTCTTTAATAATTCTCTGTACCCCGTGGCCCCGCATGTTTAACACGTTCTCGCAAAATGTCTATTGGGAGAGGGCATACAGAAAAGGTTGCATTGTTAAAACAATTCCCCGTGTCCCGCCACCCCACCACTATCGCAACTACCACCAACCCCATCATAACTTAATCTAACCAACCTACGGCCGTGGCACTGTTTGTAAGTTGCATAGGTCGTACCGTTAAACTTCAGGGAAACAGGGATTAGAAATCCGGGGTGAAAAAAAATAATTATGGAAACCCTTTAATTTTAAATCCAGAGCAAGTTATGTGCGGATCGCGATACAAATAAGTTAATGCATGTCAAATATAATATACCTATATACAAGTATGTTATACAATATTATAAGTTTATATAGTATGTGCGGTATAATTATAACGACATTGCTGCATCGTACTAATAATTAGATAATATTATGCAGCTGCTATTGTTTATGAGTAAAATCAAATAAAATGGATTAAAAAAATAATAATTCATTGGTTTCCTTATAAAACAGTATATTATAATTATATCACGTCAGTGTAAGTCCTGTCATAGGTTCATATATACAGTGAATCTATATAATAGTACAGGAGTTATGTAACAAACCACGACCTGCATTAAGTTACGATTAATAACACAGCAATACTATCCAAACTGTTTTACCACAGATTTCTCTTTAAACTCCGTATTCTTAGTTTCTTTCTCTACTTGCAAACCCTACTTCAAATTATCTAGATTAAAACGTAATCGATGCAGACATATCGTGTAAAATCGATTTTACAATTAATAAATGTTACACAAGTTCTGAATTATTCCTGTATTTTTTCGTCCGGTTATATTTATATCAAATTATTAAAACAATAAATGGAAAATAATGTTGTAATTCTTAAAAGCTATAACATCAAAAAAAAAAAAAAACTATCTTTGCATATTACCTACCAATCTATAAAGGAGCCATAAAAATGAATATACATATTATACACACACTTAGTTAAAAACCCCATAAAATGCGTAATGATTCAAACCGTAATATTATTAATTTATTCGGATCAGTTGGTATTTGACAATTATCATAATATATTAAAATTCCAACTTAATGGTTTTTAAAACTTGATATTAATAATAAGAAATACAATGTAACAATCAATTAACAAATATGTATTTATTAATAAATACAAGTTAACCGTGCAAAATATGATAATCTCAAACGTTAATATTATAATTTATTGAAATTTCAATCCGTTTTTATTGCGTTATGATATTATATATTCCGTTCGGTTTAATCGAGCTTAGTTTCGGAATGGCTAGTATGGAATTCATAATAAGTATAACACTTTAATATCAAATTACATCCCGGAATAAACACTGAGAACACTATTTCCCATCAACATTTTTGCATAATATTAGAAAAATTAAATTATATATAATATTAAAAATATGTTTTGTGGTCTATATATATATATATCATTTTTATTCTTGATATGGCAGATATGGCACGTATTTGGGCATGCCGTCAACACCATTGCAGCCTAGGCATGTGGGTTAACATATTTATTTTATATTGGTTAGTATTTGATGTGAATCTTCTTGTACAGACGTTATAGTTTTTATAATATTTGTGGTGAATAAAATATATTAATTGTTATCATACATTTGATTTGTTTGGCGATTATAACGTACTAATAAGTATATTGATAATGTACTGTAATAGTGGTAGTGGTGTTGGCAGTAGAAAGGTTTAGTATCACTGTGATAAAATAAAATACTGTGTTTTTAATTTATCAAATTATTTAGTTAAATTATTATAATTTAATTTATATTACCAATTTATACTTTAAAATGAGCGATATGTACGTTTAAATATTTGTAATTGTAAAAAATTACGAATAAATTTTATAATACACATGCAAATTAATTCGTATATCATATTATAAATAATTATTTGTTTAGAATATTTTAGGTGGATTTTAAAATTTGTTAAGTGATTAATTTGGTTGATTTAATTTAAGCACTAGTTAACGTGTATTATTTTAGTTAGATCTCTTTTGAAAACCTTGGACGACAATATTATCTTGTCATAAAATATTAAAATTCAAAAGCCTACTTATAAACTACATAACTGAGGTAACTAAAATACGTTTATCATTTGTGTTCTATATACAAAGCTTTAAAAAATTACTTAAATCAGTAGTAATAGTAATTTGCTTGAAAATTTTATAAAAACTAAGAAACCTAACAACTATAGGATTTTTGATTGTTGTTATAGAAATTTTATTACCTACTTATGAATGTAGTTGTGACTTAAACCTAATGTTAAATGCTAAGCACTATTTGCTCACCTCATCATATCCTCAGTAGCTTATCGATATTGTTACTAACTTTATAAATAATTTTTATCAATAGTTTCAAGTGAAGTTTTCCATTATAATGGATGTATTCATAACAAACAGTATGAAGAACAATTATCTATAACCAAGTATGTATAAATATAATTTCTTAATAATTGTAAGCCTATAATAATTAGATTGATTGAAATGACTACTTATATCATGTAACTTTAAAATATATCTATGCAATTTCAACATCATATTTAAAGATAGGTATTACGACTCAAAAAAAATATCGAGTATTGAAATTGATTGTTTATGAGCCTACCTACTAACGTTTATTGCATTGCTGAATATTACATAGTACATAGTATAATGTACAGTTCTAAATTATACGACAAAATTACAACAATTTTCAGATTGCACAAACGATGGTGATTTCGATTATGCGTGTGGAATTTTTCGTATACCAATTTTATTTAGCGCTATCATAAAATAAAAATAATAATATGATTTATGTAGTGTTAACGTCCGTGATGGCAATTATTTACATACACTGTTTCGAGATGTTTTTCAATCTGGCGAGGAAGAAGACGTTTCACCAGCTGACGACGACCGATAACATAACTATTTATTATCATTAAAATCATTATTATTTGGCCGTCAACTATTGAGGAATACTCTCCCACAGACGCAATGTGGCAGTTGAAGGTGGAAGAAAACTCAAAAACGAAATGTGCCGCCCGAAAATATTCACCGATGACACGCGCAGTTCCGCAATACGACTCGTCGGAATGACGACGATTCCCCGCCGCCGATTTTCTTTAATCGGCGTCGGCGGCGTCGGCGTTTTCCGTGGCGTTTTCGTACCGGACATTTTCACGGTCACGAGACGCAGGAACGCCAAGGTGAGCGATTCGGTGTCGACCTTCCTACTTACCTGCTCGCGTAAGTACACAGATATAACAATATTATAATATTACGTACTGTACGCACATTCCTGGCCATCGCGTTCCGGATGGCCTGGAAAAACGACTAATAATTTACGCATTTGTCCGCAACACGCTGCTGCAGCCGTACCTATATATACACGTGTATAATACATATACATTTACACACTATTATTTATTATTATTATTATTATTATTATTATAACACACTATTTTTACGATCGTACCCATAGTGGAGCGGTCGGAGAGCGGGTGCCCACGCGCATTCCTGGAAAATTGAAATAAACGCGTTTTTTTTTTTCTCGATACGAATTCCGAATTATCCTCAGTCGTCGGCGGCGTTCCGATCTAATAGCCGTCTCGACGGCGGGTATTGTTCGACGAGATTTCGGCAGCGATTCTCCATAAAACACTTGTCATAATAATAATATAATAATAATAATAGATAGCTTCGCCGGTTAATCACGTATACGCGTCGGTACCGGCGTGGGTCCGGTATATAGGTACGCCGCGATAGAATCGGTTTTTATTTAATGATTTTAATACGGCCACTATAATATATACAAGTCTTAGTTATATTTTTTTTTTCGCACTCGCACCGAAACACACCGTCGTCGCGCACGACGGTGATTAGCATTCCTATGTATTATTATCGTTTTAATTGTGTTCCGACTGCTGTAATTTATACATATACATAATGATATTAATATATAGCATGCTGATGCTGCCACCGCGGTATTACTCGTTTCCGGTGCGGTATACCCTCTCGTCGACAATCAACCGCTACTAACCGCGTGTATTATGTGTACGTGTTAAAATGGAAAATAAGAAGAAATGTTTTAATTGAAGTTTTTTTGCTTTTCTTCCCCCCTCGCCCTGTCAAGTATAAATCTAATACTGCGAGACAGGCAATAAATATTACAATATTATAAACACCGGGAAATCATTTAAGTATCCGAATTTTTCGCTTTTTTTTATATCGGTAGATATTGTCGTCTTCGTGTAGAATTATACTGAATGCACGTTTCTTATTATTCGCTATAATTTTTTACGAATATTTCAAATGAAATACGATAATATTCTAGAGAATTTTTAATAATTGAAAAACGTTTTTTACATCTTATTTAAACTATGTCAACAATACCGCGGTAATACGTAATCAGATTTAATTGTAGTGAATCGATTTTGAATTATTTTAATAAAACTCCATGGTAAATCAAAAGTATTAAAAATGATTATTGAATTTATTTTAATTTTCAGCAAACGTCTTAACATCGAATGATTTTAATAACATAATGAAAAATGCAATTTTGAATTAAATTGTATACGTTATTTTACGCTTCAGCAGTTTCGAGTTTATGTCAAAAGATTTTACCCACTAATGAGTAACAAAAACCTATAATTGAACATTTTTTATTCTATTTTTTTCTTATAATTTTATTTGTAATTTAATTGTAATAAAAATGACTAAAATAAATTTTCATTTGTGTGTTACAGGTAAACTCGATTTTATAGTTTTTAAATAGATATAACAACAGTATATAATTAAATGTAGTTTACTGAAAAAAAAAAATATGAAATACTGACAAAGTGTTATTGGATTATGCACAATATACCTATAGTTATATAGGCAATTAAAAAGAAACGCGACATATTTTTATATTTCATTTTTGCAATACAATTTAATTTTTAAAGTATAAACTAAGAGTTAAGAACTTAATTTTTATATTTTTAAAAAACCTTTTTACTGAGAAACCGTATTACTATTGCCGTAATTTCGGTTATTAAAACCACTTTAGGTGTGTTAGTATAAATATTAAAAATAAATTTGATTTTTATAAAAAATTATTTAAAATTGACAATGATCTTATTAACTATTAAATGCATTACAATAACTAAGTGTATAGAAAAGAAAAATTTGAACAGTAATTCTACTCTTATAGCAATTATTTTATATTGAAAAATTATTTATTTTAGAATTATTTACACACAATATTTTGTCATCGGAGAATATATTTTAACCAAACGAATCCATGCGGTAAGATTTACGTGACATAATTGTTTATTATAACATGATCTGATTGAGATCGTGACGGCAACTGCAATTATTCAATTGATATAATAAAATTATCAGTCACAGGGATTCTGCAGTGTAATCGGAAACTAGTGTCTGAATCGATATTAACGTAAATGTGTAGGTATAATCAAAGTTGATTATTATGATTTTCATGACATATACATATTGGCGTGACTTCTGATATGATGGGGACAATTTTTGTTACTCGGACATAAGGTACAACAGTATAACTACACATGTACGACATCATTGTCGGCAAGGGGGTGTTTTGTAATACAACGAAGGAAATAATTCCTAATAATAGCGTAGTCGTGGTTATATAATATTGCATATACAACTATTAAACTGCGTTTAATGGCAAGCAGTTTATTAAAGATCTTTCCATACACCCTCATCTCACACCCGGCCGATCGTACAATGTACATATTATAGTAGAAATCACCTATAGCCCGTTTGTCCGGCAAAATCCCATTTAATCCAGATCGGCCGGCCTTTGCTAAATCCGAGTAAGACTATTGAAATGAAAACGCAACTGACAACTTATATACACACACAACGCCATCCATAAGCATCCGTCGGGTCCCGAATCTGATCTTATACCGATTGCCGCTACCGAAAGTGGGTTTCGTCCCTCTCTAGCTTGCATCGATGTTACAAAGGCCGTCTTAGTTTATTTATTTTTACCACCATCCCCTCCCCCCACATCACTAGTAATTCGGTACACACACGTATGTATATAAATGTATATATTATATATGTATATAATATCGCATGCGCATTACACGCTGGCCTTTTCCCTTCTCTCTAAAAGGTTTTCACGAAGGCGATTATTACGTATGCAACAGTATTTGTATTGTATAATCTCGTTAGCAGAGGTTTGGGTATATATAGGCTCCACGTCCTGGTGAAATCCTTTTACTCAGATCGGCTCTTTGCCGAGTATAGTCTGTGTGTGTGTGTGTGTGTGTGTGTGTGTGTGTGTGTGTGTGTGTGTGT
>NW_020270420.1:5207005-5356328 GCF_002803265.2 Melanaphis sacchari
TGTGTGTGTGTGTGTGTGTGTGTGTGTGTGTGTGTGTGTGTGTGTGTAACGAGAATCGTAAGCGCTGCACAGAGAGAGGCGCTCAGACACACTGCGTGTCTTTCGGTATACGTTTACACACGGTGACGTTTCTACGGTTTTATATTCGGTTAATGTTGCTTTTGCGTCTGTTTTTGTTTTCTGGAAATCCATAATCCTTTGATGACACTCCATTTGCATGCAACCACAGCGAACGGCTGAGCTTTGCCCCGCGCCTAAACGGATTTCGGTAATATTTTATTTTAGATTTTTTTTCTCTCTCGCTCTCTTTCTATCCCTTTTCTTCGATTGCCCACCCCTCTCATATCGTTCTTCGCTCTCAATCAAAAGCTTTCAACGTCGTTCTGTGTTTTTCTCTACCACTCACCCGCCACAATAAATATGTCCAAGAAAGACAAAAGATTATAATATAGTTCTTGGAAATCGTAACATTAAAAATACATGGATGACCATTTGGCATTTGCAGTATCTATTCAACAGCTGTGGACTACCTAAATGATACATTTTAAATCAAAATTGTTTTTTATTTAACTATAAAACGAAACTGTAGTATTGCATAGTAATTTTTACCAAAAATCTGTGGAATCTAATAACCTTTAATTATCACCATAGTAAAGTCACTGTATAACTTAACCTATCATGCATACAAGCAAATATCTATACAACATCATGATATATTAAATATTCTGTGATAAAGAAACCTTAAAATTTAGAATCTTTAACAAAACTATTAAGTTTTGTCTTTTCAAAGAACCAGTTTTTATTTATTTTTCTTTTTTGAAGATTAGTGACCAATAATTATATGTCTCAGTTTTAAATTAAAATAAAATTGCTGCTAATAATATTTATCAACACGTTTATTAAATATTATATAATATTATTGTGATTATATCATAAAGATCAAGTACTTAAAAATATAAATTAAATAAAAACTCAAAAAAAATCTTACCTCATCATACTTACATTTGTAAGACAAATTTAGAAATTAAAATAATATTTTTGGATTTAATTTTATAATTTTATCATAGAATCCTGTATGGTAAATAAATTTTGAATACTTATAGATACATTTTAAATAGACAATAATCCAAATTCAAGCACAAAAAAAAATGTAACTTGTAAAACTAATTGCTTAACGATTAACTATGATTATGTTTTTTTTTTTACAAACATATTTATTTGTTGTTTGAAACATTGGCCGTAATATTACAACGTGTTAACGTGTATAACGAAATACATATTTTATAAATAATATATTGAAATATGTATATTTTTTTTCGAATGTTTCATATATTTGTTATGATACTTCGTCCGTCAGATAGAAATCAATTTTGTAAACCAATTTCGCATATTCTTTATTTCCTTCTTGTTGTCTCCTCAAAACAATATGTAGGGGTTAGCGTTTGTCAAACGAGCTAGGTCTTATATAATATAGAACGATAGTGTGGCTGTAAGGGAGAAATTTCCAGAAATGTAAAGGGGAGTGGGGCAAGTCAAAGGGATAATATTCTCCCGTGGGGAAACGTTCGGCGGACCCGTAAGACCTCTCTTCTCGGGGGTAGGATGAGCTTAATCCCTTCGGTCAGCAAGACCACATCTATTTAAGCTACACCGAGGCACGGCTTTCAGGCTTTCCCCGAGCATTTAGCTTTATCCGGCTTTTGGGGCTTTTAATATCGTCCGTCCTTTTGTTCGAGTCGAGTAATACTTTTCTGTGTACACAGACTATTCTCTAGTTTTTATGACGGTTGGTTAAACATATTAAAATATATATATATATCTGAGTGACAGGTACATAATATTGTATATATATAATATACAAATTCAGTATCTTAATTTTTTATTTTTGTGCAATTAAAATAAATCTTGTATGTAAAATATATACGATATATTTTTTACAATTTATTTCTTATATAAATATAATATGCATGACTTTCGTACATTAAACACAAAAATAGTTTTATAACATCATGATAATGTATATTATACGATTGTACGATTTTTATTTATCAATCCATTATGAGATCCAAAATTAAAATAATGACCGTCGCCGTAGTCCGGAATAATCAGATAAACGAATTCCCGGATAATAATTAATTATTTTTTCTCTATACAATTATTCCCTATACATTTCGTATAATCAATTGATGTTCTGTATCCGATATGCATACATATATAATTTAATTAATTGTTTTAATATACCTAAATTTATATAATAATTACCTAGAAATATGATTGATCTTATTACGTTACGTTATAATTTTTATATGGGTGGATAGTGGATACAACTATATAATAACTATATCTTATGTAAAATCGACAGTGTTTTTTTTTTTTTTTTTTTTTTTTGAATTCTTGTCTTATAAATAATTATAATCGAACAGTCATCATAATATTTCACACAAATATAAATTTATAATTTTTGGAAGTATTTTTTAGCGTAAAATTGTTATGAAAGATCTAATGTCTGTATGAAAATAACTCACGTATTTATTCGTTGCCAAAATATAAGTCACAGGGTGAGTGTCCTAGCAGGAATTATTGAACGGAATACGCGATTGCGAAAAAAAATGTTCATAGGATTTGGATAAAACCCAATTTATCATCATAACGATTTCTTTTTGAAATTGAAAATATAAAAAAAAATTACTTTATGCATGAAGTTGTGATCAGCTATTCATTTTGTATACGTTTCATTCAAGTAGAACAATACACAGGGTTAGCTCTAATATTCTTTATTAAAAACGCAGAATTAATTTCCTATAATATGTTGAACGAGTAACAATTGATTTCGGGTTTATATTGGTTAATAGAGATCACTTGAAAATAATTTGCAATAGTTCAGTTCATCATCGAAATGTAATATTTTGACATGCGAAAAGCTGTATAATTACATATATATTATAATTACTTATAACTAGATGTGTTGCATGTATTACATGCATTTAATGCACATAATTATACATATGCATGACAGTTAAACTTGGATAGGTTCCAAATCGATAGCGCATCATGTATCATATTACTACATGAATTTTATTTCAAATACACCATTATGCATAATAATAATAATAAACAGAAAACATATATTTATTTAGGTACCGAAAATATACACTATATTATATTATATAAAATCATATAATATAGATACCATATATATCATACGTTCATACGTGTAATTTAAACTAAATATACCTATGGTATATACTATATATGAAATATGAGCAATGATAAAATAAAAAATAAATCCGTTTGCAAATCGTCGTATTGTTTTCCTTTTTTTTTTTATTATCATTATTATCAAACTATACATATACGGATATTCGGAAGAGTATTATACGTGAATATAAAATAATAATATACAACGATTTTATTATGTGGGTTGTGGTTAAAGCTATTTGCGTGTTATCTACTTCCTACCAACTATATTATAGTATAACCTATGTAGTTAATCCCATATTGCGTAGTTATGGTAAAATCACGACATTTTAATGTACAACGTTTAATTATATCATTGAATTAGCTTTATTACTTAATTACCTATTAAAATGAACATGGAATCAAAAAATGTTTAGCTATGAAATTCAATATTTCAATCATAAAGGTAAGAAATAGTGAATTTTGACGGGCCGCGTATATGATATACAAGTTGATTCACTTATCATGCACACATTTTTTTAATTATTTATTTATTTATTCAAATAAAAACTTTATTTTATTTTATTTTAAATTTATTTTTACTTACATACACCTATTCCATGTTTAAAATACTTGGATTTTATTATACATTTTAATCATATAGGTTTTTGTTAACTTTAATGCGTCAAACTGAAATTCAAACGAGTAATTTCTATAAATTTAAACTTTATGTAATAAAAGATACATACTAAAGATTATAATCCTCGTTTATAATACACTATAAGATCCTCGTTAATCCAAATGGGATTGAGAAAAGACGTAGTTAAAATTATCTATGAATGTATTAAAACTTATTTTTTATTTTTAAAACTTAAAAATTAATTTTTAAATTTATTATTATAATTATACACAGTATGACACAACTAACAAACGTAACCGATATATACAATCATATTTAAACAACGCTCACGCAAGATATTGTACTATCGCAATTATTATAATAATAATTATCGTTGTAATAGTCTACGGGAAAATCGTTTCTACGTAAATAAAATGGTGTGATAATGCTCAAGTCCGTTCGAATTACCGTATCTTTCGGATTAGCCTGTGATCGGATTAAGGATACCTTTTTTGAAATGGCTTTCCGTAAAATAAAAAAATAGATCTAATATTTGGTTTAGGTAATACTTATTGTACAATTTTTACCAACTATATTTAGGTAATATTAAAATGAATATAATTTTTAAACCATTATAGCCTTATCATATCATTAAAACTACTTATTATCATAAACTATTATTTTTATTAGTCCTACATAAGAATATAATTTAATAATTCAAAGAACACTTGTTCGAATTTTAGTTTATATACCTATATATATATATTGTATATTTTTTAATCATCTACTAAATAAGAGAAATTTACGTTAACGTTTGTATCATTAAAAATTATATTTAAATTACACGCAAATTCTATGTAATTAAAAATAATATTTATAAAAAATTGTTGGTATTTAGAAATTCAAGAATCTATATTAGCAAGAATTTGAATGAATTCATTAGGTATTTAAGGAAGATAATATATGGTAACTGTGTATGTCTGGAAAACCATCGTGTATGGTGATGCATAAAAACATTCCGTGTTAAATAATTACATGACGGATACGGCGGTGGAGGAGTTTTGTTAATCAACAAAAACACATCTCCGTCGCACACTTGTTGCCGCTGGAAATTTCGATATTCGCGTGTACGTACCTAAATACTACAATGATTGTGTTCAAATAATTGCTATTCGGAATTTCTGCACAAAGTGTGCATGGAATCACTATAACCCTATGAAGTTACATAAGAAATTCGATCGAGGAAAAAATAATAAGAAGAAAAAAATAATAAATACACAATACAATCAATTGTAAAACGAAACGTGCTGGTCCTACCAGCGAATTCCTCAGACTGTGACGTCAGCGGTTCTTGCAGCATTTTGTTCGGATTCCTTTAGTGTAACCAGAAGCACGTGTTCGCATTCGATTCGTTGGTATTGGTTTTGTTTTTGTTGTACTCGAATGGACAACGACGACGACGACGACGACGTTTAAAGACCGCACGACGACGACGACAGTATACCACGCGGGCCGTTTGACCGACCGAGACTAAAGCACGACCGCGTTCACACACACGCACACACACACACACACACACAAACATACACACGCGCGCGGTGAGAGTCGAAAAACCCGTCCGGCAACGGCGGATGAGGATTGTCGACGACGGGGACGCGGAGAGTCGATGGCGGGAGGATAGCAGAGGGATTATCGTGTGCCGTTCGGGGTGAAACTTTGTGTGCCACTGCAAACGGTCGGTGGCGTGGAGTGCAGGCCGAGGGTGAGATTAGCCGGGAATATAGCAACGACCGTACCCCGCACCGCTGCCGCTACTGACGCGCCCTTAATCCGGATTACCGATGAAGCGGCGGAGGCATCATCCCCTCTACTTCTGTCTTCCGACCAACACGACCTCAGTGCTGCCGCCGACGGGACGACCGAAACCGAAACATACGACTGCCGCCAGATACCCGTGCACAATAATTTATTATATCATTATTATTATTATTATTATTATCCATATATTATCGTATTCGTAAAATATACGTACATATTATTATTATGACATATAGTTGGATATGTGAATAATAAAAGAAAGTCCGTAGAAAAACTCATTTGTATCTCGTTTATGGAACTTTCTGGGTCTCTATAATACGTATATTACATAATGTCATGTTATATTGAAGCGTAATATCTGTTTACGATTTGAAGTGGTGTTTAGAAGCGATTGAACGTTAACCGCGTGTAAAGTATGAGCGGGGTGCCCAAACGACCACAACGGTTGACATTCGATAATATACTGCAATCCGGTGTCTTTGAATGTATCATCGTTGAACCGAATGAATTCCAAAAATAATACAGGGAAAAAAAAAAGGACAGACCTAATAATCGTACAATTCCGCTCGTGTATTCAATTCGTAATATAACAGTATATATAATATCCTCCGAACACTATGCAGTATACACGAATAATGTAATATTGTGTATAGTCAACGTATGGGTTATAAATCTGAGCGCACATGAATATCAGTGACTATTGACTCTTTTGACGACAATCGACAGACAATGACAATAATATGCAATAAAATTACATTATGGTGACGGGTAGGCAGGTGCACGAGTTCGTTATTGGTTTGCCTCGTACATTCAAAACCCTTTTTTCTTACAATGTAGTAACAGTAAGAAAGGACTGCGTAAACATAAAAACTCTGTTTATGGTATTTTTCAACGTGTTTACATCGGGTTGTATTTCGGCGCATTCCGTTGAAAAGACTATATTTTATACGCGTAGAACAGACGGTTCCTATAGAATTATGAAAATTTATCACCCCGTAGCCGTCATCATCACTGCACGTGCGTCTGTGTGAACCCGGACCATGAAATTATTTTCTTCTGACATGACCAAGCAGTACCTAACCTATACCCATCAAAAGTGAATTTTTTCGATGCATTAAATACGAGCATTGTTCTTTTATACACTTGTATACTGCCATACTTACGTAATATGTGCCCGTTCTTCACGCTTTTCCGTTTAAAACTAGTCGACGAGTCATTAACGCGTATTATGTCAAATAGACAGTTTTCGCTAATAGACCGGTTAGGTTAGGTTTTAAAAAATCGATTGTATTTTTACGTAAACTGCACGTGTGTACATCAGCAGAAACAATTTTTTTTTTTTCTGACGGTTAGTTTTTAAACCGATACGTAGAGGGGCGAATATAATATGTGATATTAAAATAGATGTCTCTATATATTTTATTAGTATACGGCCGCTGACCATTTCTTACCATATATATATATATATATATATATATTAAAATAAAATCCCACAATGACTCAAATTTTGACGAAAACTTAAAAAACGACTTGTGTTAACAACCTCAGCAGACTAAAATATTACATCATTAAAGGTAGCAATCTAAATATTTACAGTACAAACTCCTGCACCTCACATAATTTCATGTGACTCAATAATTCGTTTATAATAATACAATATAATCAGTGATTTTAAATAAACTATCGCCATCAGCAGGACAGCTGCAGTAGTTTTTGTCCGTCGTTGCAACGGATTTAAGACGAATATTCGCGTAAGTTTATTTTCGCATGGCTAATAGATTTTTTTCGATGTCACGCTAATCGAAAGGGTAGTATTCAATCACGAACGATGACCAACAGGCACTATTATCGTTTATTATTACATTATTTCGCTACGCGATATTATAGGTGTATAATATATAATATAGTCGCGGGAGGCGGTCGTGGAAAAATAACAAAACCCATCATCGACTAATCCGACGTGGCTTATTTGTATATTTTTTTTTCTCATTCGCACGCCATAATGCAATATATTATTATTATAAACTATAATGTTGTTGTACTCTGCAACGTTATTCGCGGACAATTGCAGTTCGCCACGGTCGTACATAATATTATGGTTCGTACATAATATTATGGTATCCACGCGTATCCATTTGTGCTCTATTCGCGGCTTGTCGTTCCGCCGTTTCTTTGTATTGCGATTTATATATTTTTAATACGTAGGCACGCATCACGCAGCGTGTTAAACATGGCAAAAGTAAGTACCTCCTCTTGGACAACGACAGTAAAATGGAGTGAAATTGGCAAGCGCCATCAGTGTTTTTTTCGATTTTCATAAGCGTCGAACAACAATTGAAGGGTCCGGTGCAAGAATCGGCTAGGTCCACTTTTTTTCGAAATGCATTTTTTTTTACATATTCTGATAAAGAATAATTTTGTGTACATTTCGATACAATAATCGAGTATGTCCGTTCATCAGATAAGCTAATATACAAAATGGACATGTATAGTTATAGTGTATGGTGCAATAATTAATTAATTAAATAAATAAATAAATAAAATAATTAATAATCACAGGATATCAAATAATGTATATAGCTGCTACACATTCTTTATGGATTCCTAACTTTGCAGCGCCGGGGTGAATCCTCGTGTTTCTTTAATTTGAGGAAATATTATTATTTTACAAAGATCCAGGAAAATAAAAAAAAATTTAAAAAAAAAATCACCCAATGAAAAACCCGAATAATATTTTATACGCACGCAAGCTAATGATTCAAATAATAGGAACCGCGATTCAGTAACGGTGATTCTTTTTTTTCTCTTTTACTCAAATATCATAAAAACGATTTTCAATAATTTAGAAATCCGGAAAATCAAGCTCAAACGTGTACCTATAGGAAAAACTGTAAAAATAATCGACGCAATAACCGTACCAACAGCAGCTGCCATACAACACATGGTATCACATTATCAATCCTTATAACAACAAATCAAACCGAACAATAAGCATTAATCGTAATTAAACATAATATTCCATCATTTACAACTATTGAAACCACAATGTGGAAAAATGAGTCCGATGATATTGTATGGGATTTTAATAAAGCTTATATCGTTTGAAAAATAAATCATTATATACAAACAATGAGTAGGTATTTATTTAATGTACTTCATAATACATTCAATTTTTTTTTATTTACTAAAAAAACAATAACGCATACAAGTAAAAAACACACATTTTAAGAACACTTAACAGTATTGTATACACACTACTATTGATATGAGTATTATAAAATCGTAGTATGGTTAACGGTTAACCTAATAATAATATATGTTATCAGTACTTATTAGCATTGTAAGAATAATATAGTAATTTTAAAAGAATCGTTCAATATTTTTAATTTTGTAGGTATTATAAAAAACGATTGTCTTTACTAATATATTATGATACTAACAAGAAAAATAGTAAAAAAAAAAATAAGATAGTTGCGTAAAAATACAATAACAACATATAAACGAAATTTTTATTTATATATTTATTTTTTTAGTGCATATAGGATTGTAATGTGAAATAAGAAGAATCACAACAATGGTTGTATACTTGTATGGAACTATTATAATAGGCTAGGACAATGGGTATACTACTTAAATTACTTAGAATATAATATATTATGATAAAAATCCGGCTTGTTTGAAAATCGGATTATCTTGGAAACCAAAATAATTCGCTAAAGAAATAAATCTGGATTAAGACCTGGTGTATATATTATGTGCAATCGGATTATAATAATAGTCTGATAAAATGATTCTGGGTTAGTATACTACTATTTGGATTACGCCTACTTAGTATGCAATCAATATAATATTGTTTTATTTATATATATACAAAATGAATATCCAAATCCTCGAGTCGACAACCTGCAGTCGGAGGTTCTTTAAAATCGTCGTCCGGCTGCCACTGAACATAACTCGACATTTAATTTATGCGGCACTTACTAATCTGACATTTAGGCAATCCGATATAATATGGTTTAGTAATGTAATAGTGTTTAAATGCGAACGTTATACACATGCATAATAAATATTATATTGGATAATACACGGTTCGCATACGTACTGCAAGCATAATAATAATAATATATATTTACAATAATGTACGCGTTGATTTCACACACGCCATATACCAATAGATTAATACGCAAACGAACCTCAGAACTACAAAGTGATCCAAATTTAAAACGCAGTGATCGATGAAATGTGTTTTTTAACACGCATCGACATTATATATATATATATATATTATGTACCTATATACTATTTCAATGTGAGCACATTACCCATACAAACGACTATTGTTAGTCCTCACAACGCCATAGGGTAGTTCTGCGCGTGGGCATTTTACGCGATAGGTACGCCTTTAATTGTTTTTGTTTTCATCATTATTTTTCACTTTTATTTCGCTGAATATCCACTGACGAAGTGTATTACACATTTATCCGGGGGAAACCAGCCACGTGCTGCTGCTACCCTTGCGTCGGCGAACAGAGATTATCGTCGCCGGCTTACTCGACCGACTCTCAGGCATTTCGGTCGGTCGAGCACACTAGTCCGTGCGCTGTATCGTAATCCTTATACCGGTCACACACGCGCGTATATACGCTCGCACAGATATTATCGCATGGACATATACGTATAATATATCGCGTGTGTTTATATAATGTGTGTGTGTGTGTGTGTGTGTGTGTATGTGTTTATACGTATAGTCTTTTGTTCTACACCAGCAGTTGTAGTAGTAGTCTTAAGTATGCGTGTGCGAGCGAAAGAGAGGTAATGTGCGGGGGGGATGATGGTGAGGCCGAAGGGATTTAAGCCGTTATCCCTAGCGTTCATTAGTGCAGGATTACCGGGTCACCCGGGCAAATACCCCCCCGACGGGTGAGGGCTATTAGGAAACGGATCCAGCAAATCCGGATTACCTCAAGGGCGCTACAGCGTCGTGAGAGGTGGTGGTGGGGCGGTGGTGGTATAGCTGGGTATATACGCCAACGTACGAATGTAGATGTGTGTGTGTGTGTTTGGACTGTTATGCGTGTGCGTGTGCATGTGTGCGCGCGTGCGGAGAAGAACGGATGAGTGGGCAAAGTCTCGTTAAATCGCGTGTCCACCGCCGCTGTCGTGATGATTTTTCTTTCCTCGGTGTCCCATTTGGATCCTTCCACCGCTTCTCCTGCTCACTAACCTAACCGCCAACGCAAACTCATATCTGTTCACTTAATACACACACACGCGCGCAAACTTATACACTGCACCAATTACACTTTCGAAGACCAATACTATATATAATATACTCGAACGCATATATATATAGGTATAATATATATATATGAAAATTCGAAAAGTCCCGGAGGTATTGGACGTAACCGTATATCTATGTACGTGGGTTTCAACATAACTGTTTTCCTCTCCTGCAGTGGACTTCAAAGCGATTGGTTAGGGTCGTTCGATTTCTATAGGAATTAACAATTTTTGGAATTGTAGCACTGTGTAACGGAGAGAAGTCTAACTCATCTAATGGTTTTAATTTCATATTTTATTCAGTATTATTATTCTGATTTCCAAGAATTATTTAACTGAACAGTTTTGTTGCCTTTAACTATATCGTGAATTACGATCAGCTACTAATACAATACGCAGACAATAAATCATGAATTAATAATCGTTGCTGTGTTATTTATAAGTATAATAGCACTTAACCGAACATTTTCCTAAAATCAATTAGCCATACCATTTTATTACGTGTATTACGTTTGTTAAAACCGTACAAAATTATTATTATCATGGTGGTTATTTGACAAATGATAAAATATCGTAATATTTCATAGCCTTTATTATAAATTGGATAGTTGCAATTTATCTATAAACATAACTGTAATTCTAATAATTTATTATAGTAAGTCTTTAACTCTTTTATTTTTACCGTTTCCGTTACTTAGTTGAATTACTGTATAGTTTTAATTACTGATCTTCAGAATAATTGAGAAGAAAATGTATCTTTTACGTGTATACTTTATGTTTTAAATCTTGAAATATTACTTTTTATTGTATTATTTATTAATTTGTCATCAGCATAATCTGATATTGAATATTGTATTTAATTTGTAATTATTTAAATTCGCGTTTAGAGTTTAGACTCCTATAATTGATTTTAAAATGTATATATTGTATTATAAGTATAAGGTTGCATAATATATTTTAACATTTAACTGAAACGATATTATAAAAATGACAGATATGGTTTTGTGTCGGTAGACATTATGCATTTAAAATAAAATAAAATAATTACAATTTATGAACTCTGTGAAATTTTAATTATTTTTCACCTTTTAATATTAGGCATCTGTTAACACACCCTCTCACATTTCTCATTCTTCATCCCTCTCTAACTGTTGCTTTTTATTTCCAATTCGAACTCTCGCTAAGTGATTCCACATTATGTTATACTTCGTCATGCTGTCTTGTTTTTGTAATTTGTAATTACAATATGTAATATATAACAACAAAATATACATAATACATCAGTATACTTATTTAAGTAAATTTATGACAAAATAAAAAACAATTTGTATGTGTATATAACTTAATGATTCTTTAAAAAGTAAACGCTTACTATCTTAGAAAATATAAACCTTTTGAAAATAAATTGTAGTTTAATTACCGTTTTTTCTTTTTTTTTAGAAGGTACCTAACAAAAATATATAAGCCATAACGACATTTTAATAATATAACAATTATAGCAACATTTTGATATAGACAAAAATACTGATAATTTGAAATTTGATATTTATCTGGCATTATTAATAGTTTTTGCTTGAAATATTAAATTAAAAGTGTTGTCATTTTTTGTTCAATAAAGCAAAAATTGAAAAAAATAATAATAAATATACAATTACATTTTTTCTCACAAAGATTGTTTTTAAATGTCTTGAATTATGTAAAAAAAAAAAAATTTTAAAAATCATCCATGTTTTTTAAGATAACAAGTGTTTACTGTTATCCCAAGAATCATCCAGTGTAATTTAGACACATTATAATAAATATCAATATTTTGAATAGACAAATTGTTTAAGTATAAACTTATTCCCACGGTTTAAGAATTTATTTAACAATATACATTATTGTACTTCATATGACACACTTTTCTATAAAACGTATTTATAGTAAATTGTAATATTATGTTCAAGTATATTACAATATTCTTTTTTATTCTACTAATAAACGTAATAATATGTATTGTGACCATCTGGAAAGTCATATGAAGTTTAAATCTTTTAAATGGGTTTAAAAAGGGTAGTTAAATCACTACCCTTTTTGAAAACTATTGAAACGATTTAAATCAGGATGACCTAAAATTGAGAAGATAATATACATTTTGTATGTTCAGAGTTATGCAAGCAGTCAAAGGTCAATAAATTGTACTGATATCAGATTTTGACGTTATTAACAACGTTATATAATATGTATAATATATTTCATTTAATTTTGTTTCGTATTTTAAAAATATGTTGAATAAATTAAAATTTACATAAAATATATTTTGTCTAATAGTTATACTATAATAGCGTTTTTAATACTCACAAAAATTAAACATTTGGTAAAAATCTAGGAAACGACATAATATAAAAGAGAATGTAAAATTATGAATGTGAAAATGTATAACTAATATGAATCTAGTTTACTTAAATCTTAACCGGCTTAACTAAATTAACTTGATATCTAAAGTTAAAATAGAAATTTTTGCCGTTGGTAACATAACGAATCTAAATTTTTGCTTTTGGTCTTAAAATCTAACTGTATAAATACAGCCTTTTTTAGTTAAAAGTAAAATATATAATATTATATATATATTATTTATTCAGTTATTAACTAATACAATAATTTGAATCTTGAAAATATTATCATTTAACATTAATTTCTTACTAAGAAACGACAAAGTAAACTTTTATAAAAAATTACACTGGAATTATAACTACACAGTCTGGAAGAATAGAAAAATCTTTATTAATGGTTCAAATTAGTTGGTTATTGGTTATTAAGAAATTAAAAAAAAATTGATTTAAGGTTTTTGTTCGATATTTTTTAGAAAAATTGGGTGCCTTAATTCGATTTTTTTCACTCTGCATACAGCAATCAACGACATTGATATAGATTTGAATCGAAATGCGCATTTGATGTGATGTAACTATAATTATATTATTTATAATTTATGTACCTAGTGGCCAGTATGTTCGATATTAATTCAGCACACAGTAACATAATAATACGATAGTATAGTACCAGTAATTCAAATATATCAAATCATCTACTTAGTGGTTATGATGGACCTACGTATAATACGTATATGCTCATCAGGTCGCGGAATAATATTATAATATCATATTGTCCGGACGCTCAACAATCACGATATCAGGTAGCATATTCGTAAATAGATATTATTATATTACATAATACGTTTCTGAACAATCGACGGCCGGACTGATTTTTGAACTTAGGTGTCTACGAGTACACGAAATACACACACACATATTCACACTACTTGTAGGCGGGCAGGCGGCGATGCAAAAAACAGTACCTATAGCTGATATTGTATTGTAAATTATAGTGCACCCGACGCAGATAATCACATTAAAATTAATAAGGTGCGCGTTACGGGTACTTCGTTAAGTGCTCCGTGTTTTTCAATAGTATAAGAATATTATGTCTGATTGTATTTTTTTTTCAACTCTGCCCATACATCCATTACTTTACGGTATGGCAGTTACCTATAAACATATAAATGTACACGTCATCCGTCTATTATCATTATAATACTAGGCGCCAAAAAACCATACTCATACGCGTGTGTGCGCGCATAATATTGTGTGAGCGTCACACACGTGACTGAGAATTTTAATACGAAAATTCCACACGAGGAAGTATCGGCTGGAGAAAAAAAATTATATATAGGATAATAATAATTGGTCGAGAATATAGGATATCGTCGAGAAATATGCGTATAGGCGTCGGCGGTTTCACGCGGCTAAATACGAAACAATCGGGTATTATATTATTATTGTACGATTGTAGCGAAGATTTTTTTTTCTTTTTTTATAATCTATATAAGCCAGTAAAAAAAAAAAAAAAAACAAAATAAAATAAAAAACTAGTAAAACGAAGAGCGTATACGTATAATACATGTATAATAGAGATAATAATAATCGGTGCACCGCGACGAATGTGCATCGGGCTTCACATTGTTCATACCGGCGGCGACAGTTGGCAGTGGCGGCAATGGCAAACTGCCGGGTTTTTAGCGCCGCGACGTCGGGCCGCCCGGACCGTCGTCGCATGCGTGTGTGTGTAAACAATGTGGAATTAACCTTGGCCAGGCGTCGCGCGCGCGAGCCGAAGACGCGTCTCGCCGGCGAGTGTTAAGGTAATATTATAGGAAAATAGAAAATAGAAAATTAGATGGAAAAAAAAAAAAAAGTGGCGACGGTCGCTGGCTGGCTGGTTGCATAGGTACGACGGGCACAATAATAATAAAATATACGCATTCCATCGGGTGGCGGCGGTCGCAGATACGCACATTAGAATTCCTTATCAGCGCACATCACCTGGGAAACATCCTTGAGTGGCGCGCATTTTTCTCGGGTTTTTGTACTTATTTTTTTCTGTTTCACTCGAATTTCCCCGGGCCGTTTAAAATACGCATTCCGCAGTCGTCGGCGGCGCGCGTCACGTGTTGATAACTATGTGGAATTTCGGTGATTTTTTTCCGATTTTAAGGTCGGAAAAACGGAGATTTTCCTCTCTCGACCACACATTATATAACAATATGATAATAATATAAATAACAATAATATTATGTACACACAACAACGATATTGTTATCATTAACGATACATGTGACCCCTCGAGGATTTTTCCACACAGTCGCCGCCGCGGCTACCGTAACCCGATTGTTGTCTACGATATCATAATGAATAAAAAAAATAATACTCTCGGTCGTAGCTAGATGTAATCACACTTCATTCATATTCGGTCATAATTAAATTTATTGGTCAGTTACTACGGTTTTTATGTTGTATTTAAAATTGCTTAAATACAGTTGATTGTTTAATGCTTATTATAATAATTTATATGTACAATATATATTATATTATTAGGTGCATCGTACTTTTACCTTTAAATTGTATTTAAATATTTTGAATTGGTTTAATTTCTTCGTTTTAGTTTTATAGTAATTTACCATCGGTCGAACAATGTAGTTAGACTACTATTTTATGTTATGTATATATTGTATTATAAGAACGTTACGGTTCACTGATACTATTTTAAGTTAGGTTTTAAGGCGATTACAGTAGGCAACAAGAGAACACCAGATCTAGACTGCGAGTATATTTGTCAAAAGCATTTTAACATCAAAATATTTAATAAAATAACAGGTAATAAATAAATAACGCTATTTTAAATGAATATATTTTATACATATTGTGTTTACTAACAAAATAAAACAATTCATTAAGGTAAAATGTGCTAGCATAAAAAAAAAAAAATAAGTCTAATATTTATATTATTAGATTATGATAAATTCGATTCAATTTGTATTCAAAAATGTTAATGTACACATTTTTATCATTATTATATTATTATATTTTGATTAATTTGAATCAAAAATATCATTGAAGAAACACCATGTAATACTGTCAGATTTTTAGTAATTATAGTACAGCTTATGTAAATGATTAATGGCTAAAACTTTTTAACCAAATTAATTTACATCGAAATTTGAATAATCCAAAATAAATAACTTTTAAAACACTAATTCATCAGGTTTGATTAATAAATACTATATCTATACTAACTTAATAAATAATACTATGTGATGTATTTATTTAAGAATATCTAAGTTGATAACTTTTATATAAGTATTACATCATTATTATACTACGGAATACCAACCAAATTATTTATTATTTTTTTTTTCAGTTGAATTAAACGATCTATACAATTTTTGTACAATAAATTTAAAAGAAAATATAATTTGACTTAAAATTAAGAATTGATATGAGACGACTCTGTTGGGTTAAATTAATTAAAAATCTTAAATTTATAATTTTAATTTTATAATTAATATTATAATTTATAACATTATGTACGTTTTAAATATTTTAAACCAATATGGTTTGTTAAGTTTGAATTAAAATAATTAGAAAACGATTAAAACAGGTTTGAGTTAATTAGTTTAAATAAGTTTTATAAAAAAAAAAAACAAAAAACGTCGTCATTTAGAAATAATGATTTCGAAGATCGAGTTTTAATTAATTTTATTAAATTTAGTGACATTATTCAATATGATTACCACTTTATACCACTTTAATAAGCTATTAGTAAAAGCGGTTATTATATAATTTATAAAATAATTCATAGAAATTAAAATATAGCTAATATAACTGGATTGAGGTGTTGTGTAGAATTAGACACATTTGTAATAACTAGATACTATTTAAAATAAAATATGTAACTGCGCCGTTAGGTCATTTAAAAATATTTATGGCCTACATCCCACCATCCATACCATATCTCTTAATACACTGTAATTAATTACTTTGCCAAATATATTTTTAGCTTTATTAAAATTTGTTTATTTTTCATTACTAGATTCATCCGTATACACTAAACATTATAATCGTAATCTTAATGATTAAATTATGATACAAACATTTTAAGATAAAAAAAAGAAAAAAAAATGAAAATATTTTTGTTTTAATCAGTTACTATGATCACCTATTTTAAATATAATTAGAACGACCGTCGATAATTAAAATGACATCGGGAAAATTTTTGGTATTGGTATACAATGTATTATAAAGCAGAGACTACTTTCGATATTCTGATTGACGGTAATTGATTAATTTAAAACAGATCATTATAAATATATATACAAGTATATAATATTTAAATCGTAGAAAAAAAAAACCAACGTTAATTCGAAAAATACCACTGTATTATAACTGTACACACCTTTCATCAGAACGATTTTTGTATTTTAGAAATTTGTGAAAGGCGATTATAATATTATTATCCATACCTACCGCATTATTTTATACTAAAACGTTTTCATTTGACGATATAATTTATTTAGATAGCGGTTTTTTCGCAAACGTTTATCAATATAACACGCGTAGCTTAAGCATTACACGTACGAACTAAACGACGGCGATGTGCATGTACCTCAGTGTCTATAAATGACTAACAATAGGTATCTACGCATAGTACATCGGAACAGAAATACGTTGATGTCTTGAGCCACGCGGAATTAGCGTGTCACGGCACTTGCAGGAGGCACACCACACAGCAATCCCAGCGGGGATACACTTATATATATATATATATATATATATTACACAATATTATTTACACGGAGTTGTCATACGACCCGGAATTCAATCAAAATGCCATTGTGACCGTGGGTTGAGTCATTTAAATTCAGATAAGCCTTTTTGGACAAGACGTTATTACACTGTCCAAGAAGACCCGGGTCCATTACGGGCCGTGCCCAGGTCTCTAATTATTTATCCACGCTTGGACCGGCCTAGACGATGAGCTGACCACCACCATCGTTACCTAGACCCGCAGGTGTCAGTTTCCAAAGCCTCAGAGTCTTAACCGGGTGTCTAAAGGTGAAGTCCGAATACACAATAATCCTGTTACACGCCGCCGTGGTCTCGTCATCGTGAGATGGGATCATTGATAACGGCTGTACAACATAACTGCGACGGCTGTGGAGGCAGAATCACAGATTTCCATAAAAAATATTAATACTATAATAAATCATCAGCATAGTATTATTCGTATTTCTTATACGCTACATGGATGGGCGTACAAGATGTAGGAGTCATGTGCAGTGCATATTTTTATTTTATTTTTGTTTTTATTTATTTTTATTATTATTATTATTATTATTCTATACGCAACAATGACCAAGTTGTTCAGATTTAGATTAAATAAATCCATTGATTACGTTTATTTTATAAAACAGACTCTATGCGCGCGTATTTACGACCACGGAAACGATGCAAACATCCGGTTCCGTATCATCATAAAACTGACACAACGCCATAAACATATTACATAGATTCGATAATAAAGGTCGCTTCGGTGTATACGCAGCTATGTCTCCAATGAACCCTAATTCCGTATAATAAAAAATATCGCCGACCGCCAAGCACCTAACCAACGAAACTTATTTTTTCCCTACACGATTTCACTCTCTGTATTTACTCATTCGATACCGTAATTTTTCTTAACCCAGCACAATAATGACCTCCGTAGAGTTATTTCAGCTATATGTAAGTACAGTAGCCATTTGTTATTTTTTTTGTTGGTTTTTTTTTTTTTTTTTTTTTTTTTTAATTCAACATTAACAATATAAACAATTTTTTCCGTACTAAACAGTTAAACAATGTATATCTAAAATAGTAAACTAAAGCGTATTAAAGAGAAAAAACGCTTGTTTAGTTTAGACACATTTAAAATCCGAAAAGCCTACAGTATTGAAGTGTAATGTTCATTGGATTGCATGTTATAGTTATTAAAAAATACGTGTGCATAATGCAATATTATATTATATTATTGAGAAAGAAATAATAATACCAAATTTTTAATCGGTTAAAAATAATGACGTCGTTAGTTTTTTTAATCCTAGTGGGTTTTTTTTTTTTTATTAATATTGTTGACAGCCATTAAAGACATTCGATCAATGCTTATTTAAGCTATTAATGCTGTCCCATGTTCAAGGAGCTCTATGGATACGACCTTAGAAATTACACAGTGCTATCGTTTAGTCTATAACTCGGTGCACAATCAATATAAACCGACCGATTGCGCATTCACCGACGAATTCACCCAACACACCGATCGGTTGACCGACCAACCGAACAATCTTCGGGATAAGACAATGCAAATAGTCTCCACGGTTCGACGACCTAATCTTCGGGTCAGGTGTCAATATACATTATGTATAATAGTTGAGCCACCTCGGAATTTGAAGAGTACAGATATAATTATTTTTACAACTGGTAATATTGATATTAATTTATATTTTTTGTTAATACAAATTTCAAAAATATATACATAATATATACCAACAAGCTTTTGAGATGTTTAGTGATGTATTATATAAAATAGTATTGGTTTTACTGTATAACCTATATGATGATTGAGTTTTTTTTTGTATGAAAGGCTGACATAACTTTTAAGAACAGTACAAAAATTCAAATTTTTAACATCGAGAGTGGTTTATATTAAAAAATTGGATTAAGTTGATATAAGTATTTTTAAAATAATTTAAAGATCAAATTTTTAACAAATTCGTCTCGAGATCACAAAAATAAGTACCTAAGTTATTTTGTAATTCACAATTCATAGCATTCTTGATTTTAATACTTATACCTACTTAAAAATGTAACAACAAATTTTTAATAAGTTAATTTAAATAAAAATATCAGCATAACTTTTAAGGAACTATTGAAATTTTGAAATAATAATAATAATTATAATATAAACTTAAAACACTTAAAACATCTCGCTATTATTAATTAAATTATCATTTTTTATACACATTAAAATGATCTAAACTTTAAAAATAAAAGCTTTATTTTTTAAGCGTTAAGATTTCAAAGTTTTGGAATCCGAATACTTGTAAAATTGTAGTATAAAAGCATTCTTATGATAATAAATAATTATAATAATAATATACCTGGTCCGAGTTGTCCGTCGTTTGCATTAGAGACTGGCGATGTGGATCCTTGTAAATGTGGCGTCAATGACATTGATTGATTCTGTATAAAAAAAATTATATTTATTGTTTTTTTTTTTTATTGTTAAAAACCACATATTAAATATTATAAAATGTAAACATACGCGCTTACTACACGTTACAAGCCTACAACAGTGACATACAATGTAGATATTCAATGTATACCATTCGCAAAAAATATATAGTATTATAATAATATATTTTAGAAATTTAATGTGCATAATCCTCAATGTATCCAATTAATTTTTTAGACTTAATCATTATATTATTACCTACCATATATTAATTTTGTTGTTACGTTGTTATTAATATTGTCTTAATCGTGTACAAACTTATAATTTTTAGGTCACGTCCCGTACTGAAATTAACAAATATAATAAATAATATACAACGACGGTGATTAGATCTTCTCATATGCGCCCACTATACGAATATAAACTCGAACGGGAGACGGTTCTTTTCTTTTACGTTTCCCCTCGGTGGGGTAATTTATTGTGTTTTTCATTTACCGCAACCGCGTTAGATGTGTCGTCTCCCCAACGAGTTCAATCAGTCAAAAGGGAACCGATGAACCGTTGTTTCCTTCCTTTACATTGTCACAAGGATTAACGGCTTCCTCGACAGTCATTTTTCTACATTCGGGTTTCGATGCAACGCCGGCAGCGGAGTTTGTCACGGTCTGAGAACAACGCCGATTTAAAACCACTGCAGTCCCGTTTCCGGTGATCGGCACCCGCGGTAATATTCGTAGGTATGCACAAAGTCTCGCACAAGTAATATACATATTATATAACATGTATTATTATTGTATAATTGTATATTATCATACAAGTCATAGAGAAATTAATTTAACGATTTAATCATAATTCTATGACCAATTATAAAATAAACGGATGTGGTCAAATATTATTTAATATCATTCGTATTAATTATATTTTTATGAGTATTTTTGTTATTTACTATGAATTTTTTTTTTATCAAAATCAGAATAATAAATACATAAAAAATTGTATTATGAGTGTAAAAAAAAAAAATCACTAGTAAATTTATTTTCGATATTGATGTTCATTATCAACATTAAAAAAAAACATTGTATACGCTGTTTAAGTCCGTATCAAATATGTTTCGACGTGAAAAAAATAATTAACAAACCGTTAACCGACAATATATCTAATCACTAAAAAAAAATAAAAATTTTATTGAAATCTCATCATATTAAACACCCTGTATACCTATGGTTTTATAGATATATAAGATAGTATTGTATTTTTTGTCCGACGAGCCACTGTTTTTTTTTTTTTCGAACCGCGTAACAATAACAGTAATACGTCATACACTTATAACGACGTATAATGTATATATAGTATACGTACACGACGCACGCACCGTAATGCACATATTGTACAAAGTTAAACTGTTGATAATTTGCAAAAATCGACTGGTATTAAATTTGCATTTGGCCAGCCCAAGTCGTGTAGTATATTAAATATAGAAACAGTGCGCACGAGTGAACCCGCTTAATGAATTCGACCACCATTATGGGACAGCAATAAAAATGAGTTAATAATCCGCGGTCCGCGGCGATAGTTTTCTAAACCGGGGTTAAGTGATGTCAACGACTAGAGGCCGAATCAGTAAGTCTTCTTCTTATTTATTTATTATTATTATTATTATTATTTTTTTTTTTTTTTAGTGAGCTATATAAATGTTGTTAACTCGAAATGCTTCAATCATATGTTGTTTTATTGCCACGTTTTTCTCTGGCATATTCACAAATATACAATATACGTAATATCTATACTCATTATAATGTTGCAGAATGAATTTTTTACTAACGCAAGATGCCTATATCGTCGTTTCTCGAACAATTTATGTATTTATTGTAAATCATTTAGATGGTCAATATTGTAGAATGTAGAATATTTGTCTGCATAAATATAGATTATAAAGCTATAATAATTTGTTGCACGTTTCAAATATGCATTCAAATTGATATAATTCTGTTCTAGAAGAGTGCAATGTATTAAATAAATGTATTTAACCTAAACGTATAAAAAAAAATGACAAGAAAATGAAGTTATAATAAACGTTTAATTTTAATTAGTCCTTTATATATTATGTTTAGTAAAAAACAATGGACATAAAGACGAGTAATGTACGTTTTAAAAATCATTAGTTATACATAATATATGGTATATTAACATATACCTTATTGAAAAAACCATTTTTGAATTATTATCTCAAATAAATGGATTCAATAATGGAGAAATTGATTTTATGACATGTTTGTGGCTCGTATCTAATAATGATTGTGATATTATATTACACGCATTTACGTTGTATTTTCGTCAACATGAAATTTAAAATATTTGAATGCTCTCTATTGTAATAGTTTTGTACAGTGATTGGTTTATACGCCGTCAATAAAATTAGCGTTCTTTTTTGACAAAATACAAAATTCCTAAATAATATTGTAGATACTAAAATATGAAAAAAAATACTACAAATAATAGAAGTTTGTTTTCTTAGGCCTGATAATATACAGATAAACAGAAAATATGATGGTATAGGCTACATAAATACCTATTGAATTTCAATATTTTAATAAAAGGAATTTAAAAATCGATAATCGTTTTATGTTATTATGTTATTATTTCAAAAAATACACCAATGTATTTTTTACTGAGTAAAAAAACCCTTAAATATACATAGGTAAACTTTGTATTACTATGATATCTCAATAAAACTTTAATACGCTCACAATGTCATTAATTATTCTAACAAATCGTTAATTAATATTTTCTATCACTTTATTTGAATACAGTCATTTAATATGCCATTTTATAGCAATGTGCTATAAACCATTTAAGATACTTAGTGATTATCAATCACCAGAAAATTAAAATAAAATTGACAAATAACTATAATATAGTTCCTATATGATAATATTATCCACCTATATAAAACCGTGGGACAGCTGGTTTATGTTTCCTTGCTTGTAACTTTAAGCCCTGCAGTTAAGGTTGATATTCATTGAATTCGTACCAAAATAATTTATGCAGGGTATATTTAATAAGTATGAAGTACATTTTATTATTTTAGTTAGTTTTATATTTTACATTATGCTATTATTCGTTTTAACTTATATTTTTTTTTTAGAATATATTTTATATTGTGCTACACAATGTTCAATAAACAATAAAACTACTGTTTTTAAAACACAATATATTATTATAAATTAAAATATGCATACAAGTTTGTATACTATGCTTAGTGCTTGGATTGACAATGATGGCTGATAATATAAAACGTTTAAAAACGACAAATAATAGTTAGGTATCATGAAGTTATGCAACCATTATTTTCGTGTTTATACTACGCTAACGTTTTACACAACATCGGTTATTGTTATTATACAATTTTGTCAAACCTGAAATTTAATGTAGTTAAAACTTCAAATATGTTTACCTACTATACATATACGGAAGGATTAAACATTGAAATATCTCTTTATGTTCAATAATAGTGTTATATATTAGACTAAACGTGCCATTGTAGACCTTACTCCGTTTATACGTAATATTTAATTATTATAGTTAATCAAAATTACACGTCTGTAAATTATTAGCTTAGTATCATTATCTTCCTCAACTCCGATATTTACGATGTCTTATAATTTTACACGTTATCTATATATATATATATTAATTTGCATATTTAAAAATAATGTCAATAGCGTAACCTGACTTGTAGGTATTCAACGGTATTCAACTAATGGTTTTCCGTTTAACAGAATTAATAATTTATAATAATAGTAATAATTCTATACAAATTAGGAAATTCTATTACAATTATTATTATGATGACACAAATCATAAAATAAATAAAAACCACATGTCCAGCGATGGTTAGTTTACAAGGTACAGATTTCCAATAATCTAATCGTATAAATTAAAAACAAAATATGCGTAATATTTATAATATATATGCATATAGATTTTATTATAAGATTTTAGTTTTATTTAACAGATGTTTTTGAAAACCTATATAAAAGTTAACCTACAGCCAATGTTTTTTTTAAATCTTTAACCATTTTCTAATGGCTAAAAATGTAAAGATTGTTTCTAAATTTGAGTAATTAAATAATTGCTAAAAGTGTAGTAGGTACTTTACCGTTTTAGAATTTTTTTTTTTAGATATATTTTAGATAGGTATATAATAAGATTTATATGACAAATATTTTGTTTTGATGAAAGTGTATTTTGGTGTCATAAATTGTCTTGAAATTATTTATACAACTATATAATTGAAATGAAAATATTAAACATAGATTGTGTAAAGTTAATTTTTTTAATTCTCTTAACAATTTACGAAGAAATCGTTAGACTATCAGCTGATAAATTACCGAACCCTTTAATGATACTATATATTTATGTTTTTTGATATTTCTTATCATAACACGTTCATTAAATTAAAAAAAAAAAAGTTGTTCTTTGAATACATATAATAATATAATTCAATATAAATATAGAAACGTTTAAACATACAATATTCTTGCGAGTATAGTGCATGTTATTATCGCATTTGTCATAAAAAAATCAGTACGGTTCATATGCGATGACAAGTACACGAGTATCTTAAAAATATAATAAAAATAGCGTCAAAAATAATTACCTGTATTATGATTAAATTAAAACCTTAACTAATGCTATATAATTTTATTATTATTACAAATAATAATAAATAATACAACAATATGACTTGAGAATTCTTATATATAATTCCCATGTATTCGTAATATTAGTAAGATGCAAACTCGACATGATATCATGATAATATTATTCAAAAGTAATATACCTACCTATCTTTGACACATATGAATAGATTAACAATGAAACTATTGAACTAAAAATATAGTCAACTATTCAATATCATAACTATCTAATTATTCTAAATAGAAATGATAGAATATCAATACGAAATTTTTCATGCAGTGCAAGCGGCAAAGTCGAATCAAATAAGTACCTAATAATAGGACAGATTTTATTTATTTATTTTTCTAGTTTACGCCCAGCAGCCAATATTTTAAAGCTAATATGAATACACTTTAGTGTAACAGTTTAGTTTTAGATTAATGTTAATATTGTAAATATTCATTATAATATTGTGATAATATATATAATTATTATTTGCAATAAGTACTGTTAGTTCGTTCTTTAAAATTTGCAACGCATGTTTTAATAAAATATTATTCTCATATTAAACGAACGGAAAAAAAACCGTCATGAATGCGAAAATAATAAAACGTAAAAATGATTACCAAACACATTCCGTCGTATAATATTATGTACGCAAACGATCGATTTTATTTTGCTTAACATCGAGACTCGTTTAGACGATATTATTGTTGGGGAAATTTAGTAAATGTACATGATACATTATATGGATATAGAATTCGGGACAATATTCGAATACACACTACTCGTATTATATGTCCAGTGACAGCCGTACACAATTGATACTTCTTTAACGCATGTATGTAACGAGCAATGTGATACACGTAGGTCGATGTATGTACTATATTTTACCCGGTGTTTCTGAGCAATTCATTAAATCACTATTTTGCAAAGGCAGAAAAATACTTTTCTCGGGTCAAAGTATACTTTTCTGGTATTAAATTGAGCATTGCAACCACATTTGTTAAAGTAGCTAGGTATTTGAAGACCTACCGACTTTAAAAAGATATAATATTTCCTGCGTATGACTCGTTTAATTTAAATATAGTATAGAACTATAAAAATTAATATTATCCAATTGTTCATTATTTTTTCTATATTTAAACATTTCAAATAAACATACAAAATATTAAACTCTTGATACTAATCTCGTATATACATTTTCTGATAGTTTACTTTAGCCGTAACATTGTATATTATACTATTATATAATATGGTAGCCACATGTGATTTAGAATTTTAGTCACAGATAATATGACAACAACAATATAGTGTCTAAGAATAAATTAGCAGTGATTAAGCGGAAGTGTGAATGATGTAAATAAATGACGGATATTCGTGTTTGGGTATCGCCCGATTGCGGTCCTAAATGACCTTTTTTCCTTTTTCATATGCTGACTGTGGCCATACATAATAGGTAAGAAATATTGTTTTCAGTGGTTATTAAAACTAAATAAATATCAGGATTGTGTCTAATGTATTTTAATGTAAATATGATATTGCGAATTTGCATGAGCACCACGAGTTAACAATATTTGGCGCAAATGATGCTTTTTAGTTTATAAAGATAAAAAAGTCAATAAACTGCAAGATTTCAAACAAAAATATATGTAAATTTGAGTTTATAAAATAATAAATACTAAAAATCAACCTACATACAACATTATGTATATTTTTTTAATGTATGCTTTTTAATAATTTAACTATCTATGTACAATATGTATACTATATTAAGATGTTTAAATATATCAATATTAGTAAATAAAAGTTTATGTGTGTGTATGTGTACTGTTTTGTATAATAATATGAAAATAAATTAAATTATATTTTAATTACACCTACAGTATTTTATTTATAAGTAAATATATTATTTTGGGAACCAATGCGTGTTTGGACGCAATCGATATACTTATAATTAGGACGCAATAGCACTACCTAAAAAAGAAAAAGATAAATAGGAATTACTATTTACTAGCAGTGATGCTATTGGAGTTAAATTTATTTTATAATGAGTATGATTCAGTGCAAATAAAAAAGCATTAACATGATATTAATCAAGAGTTACTTGAATTTAATGAACATTAAATATATTTTAGTGTCAGTTATTTGATAATTCATAACAGTTAAATATACACGAAACTTTAAAAAATAAATAATTTTTCTAGTAGAAAAACTAAAGGCTTGTAAAATTATGTTACTATTTATTTTATTACATGTAATATAGATATTTAATTGCAATATGAAATTTCTAGCTATTCTTCTTCTTTTTTTTTTTTTTAATTTAAACAACACAAATATTTTATAAAAACATAATATCAGTAAAATAATATTTTTACACAGATACTCCTGCACAAGACGACTGCAGGAAAAGCTATATGTCGATGGTACCACTTGTTAATAATAATAATTTGTGTATTATTATCATTAACTGCTCAATTTCGTTTGGTCAACGACACACAACAGCCACGAGTTGGTGAAATAATAATATTATATAATATTATATTATTATTACATAAACAGCCGTGGAATTAGAAATAGACAAAAGGCGGGGGTGGGCGGTCGAATGTATGTATACGGTATACCTATGTCGTCGCTTATATTACAGCCGCCTGTAAGAGGTGATTGTACCGACGATAATCGGACGAATATTCTGCCGCGTAGCAAAAATCAAAAAAAAAAAAAAAAATACACAAAACAAAAAAAAAAAAATCCGACGTAAATCGTTCGACGATTGGCGTGCAGATTGAAAGAGAATAATAATATAATACAAAAAGAACGCTTCACAACAACAACAACAATAATAATACTTAGAAGTACGCTATATATCCGTAGCCACACCGATGCCAGTAGTGCGAGAGGAATGGGCGCACAGCGGAGGATTTCCACGGTCGTCAACGAGTAGATTTCAACGCGGAAAACTGGTTTCCGATTTTTCCCATGGAATTTCCACGGCCCAATAAGATAACCGGATCGGGCGGCGGCGGTAGACCGCGAGATCCGCCCCGCCGCCTCCGTTTGGCCACGCCCGCGCGCACCCAAAATTAGGTTCACTGTACCCGTTTGCGCGGGTTAACGATAATAATTTGATAATATTATTAAAATGCATAAATTGTGAACATATATGATAATATATACAAACCGTGTTATTTTTATGAATACGGTTGGATTATATTTTTATACACACAAAGTACAACGCACTTATGTGGTTTTTTTTGTATATGAATACAATAAACAATGAAATATATTACAACAAAAAATGTATTAGTAGAAATTTCATTATTATTGAAAACATAGAATGATAAATAATAAATTAAAATATTGTTATTTATACAATAAACGTAAATTTTTGATTTTATTTAAAGTTATCTAGCTAGGTTACACGTCACAATTAGTCGATAATTACATATTTATTTATACACAGTATGTATAATAATAAGGATGCAGCATAATTAAATATAGACGTAGGGATAAGACACATGCATTTTGTCACACGATAAAAAATTATAATAATATACAAAACTAATATTATATTCGCACGTAGATTACATGGTTGAAGACCATATTATTATTTTAATATTACTACTAAGATGTACTATTGTTGTGATAAGTGCAAACAATAACGTTCCTATCTATTTAAATTATTCTATAGGCACGTAACGATATTGCAGCATATTGTTATCTTCTATTATAGTACAAGCCATAGATATCATATTATCTACCTACTCGTGACACCTGTTGAAATCTAAGACTATATCTGGTTTGTTTTTTCATTAGGCAAATAAGTAATAACTAGGGGGAGGGGATCTGATTGATCTAAAAGAATCTAAAAATGCACTTAAGTAATATTATTTATTTTTATTTTTGTTAATATTATAAAATTATTGTTTGATAAAAAAAAAAATTGTTGACTCGTATTTAAATAACAAAATTTACATCAGTCGTAAGTAATTAATCATTTGATGATCTAGTCATCAATATATTATATCCAATGCTCATATTATTTTAAAACCAGTTTACATTTTATAGAACGAAAATAGAAAAAATATGCATTGAATATACAGACATATTAAGACAAATTTTTTTTTCGAACTTTAAAATAAAATGCAAAAATCGCAAAATTTACAAAAAAATAATTTCTAGAATACTATATGTATTTAAAAAATATTTTTAGCTTGAAAAGCATCACAGCAAGCAATTAAAAAACAAAAAAGGAATGAATACATGGAAATTTCAACCCTAATAAGTAATAAGTTACAATACATAACACTATATCGACAATTTGTATTTATTTCAACGTTTTAGCGTTATCCCATTCATCATTTCCTTGGCTGGTCGCTACCGTTATAATATAGACGCAAGTCCATCACAGAGATTCGACACAACCGGTCGCGCGTTGCAGCGGACGATGATAAAATAAAATATTATTATATTTGTATTCTTCTTCTTCTTTTATATTCGTCCACGCGTATAATAATATTATAAAACTATGATAGCGAAACGATAACTGCTATAGCTGCTCTCTCCTCCCCTGTGGTCTCGTTTAATTATTCAATTACAGCAATTCGATATTGTTCTTCTGATGATATTTTTCCAGCGCTCCTAAACCACCTACCAAATCTAGAAAGTGCGATCCACTTATCAAGAAATATTTATGCTTCCTCCTCAATATTACATTATAATATTCTATATAGTCCATACTGCATTACGTTAGTACATGAATTAGATCATAATATTTGCAGTGTCACTCAACTTTATTAGAATTTTTGTTTTGTTATAACTTAATTGTGATAAAAAAAAAAAGAAGAGAACCAGGATCTTTTAAAAACCAAGAATTAAAACCAAAAACGGATGAGTCTTAATATGATCAAGTTCCAGCGGAAATTTATCAAATCAAAATATTTTTTTTTTATTTCAATGATTTTTTATGTTAGATAAAAGTGATGAATTCATATCCTTTAAAATTATCTATATTTTTAAATTTAAAATAAAATGTAAAATATATTAATTTTACTTTTATTTTTAATACTAAAGCTATATTATAATAGCTTTATTTAAAACAATTTAAAAATATAGGTAATAAATTAACATAATATGTACTTTAAATTATATTCAAATCGATATCGTATAAATTACAGTCATTGTTTAATAAAAAATGAACGAAGAAAGAGAAATGTTATTTTTAAATTTATTAAAGTAAAAATCTTTTGATAAAATATTCAGTTCTAAATCGGTATATTGTCCTCACAATGTCACACCACATATCTTATTAAATAAAATTAAATATTTTGTGCATACTCCATATAGTGATGTATGTGCAAATCGAAATTCACTCACATTGAAAACGGCAGGTTTAATTCATTGTTTATAGTTACCAAGCGACAATTTAGCGTTAAATTTGGTTTTTTTCGTTTTGGATTGACGCCAAAATATCCATATCGAATCGCATGGCATCGGTACACCGCGGATGACAACTTACGAGCATCACGTATGACACACCATCATTCGGTTTCACCGAGAGAATCTAATAAACATACTTACGTGTAGGCACACACGTTTTTGCCATAATCAAATTGTCATAGACGTTGCACCTACACCATACGCACACACTTACATTTTGTTATATATATATATATATATATACAATATACATATACGCTGAACAGTGTATCAGATATTTTTTCCAACACATTCCGTTACGCGAACTCCACGAATTTATTATATTATATATAAGTACAGCACTCTTATATATATAAATACAGTATCAGATATTTCGGTATTATTATATATTATTTCTTTATTTCATTTTTTTTTTCACGTTTTCGCAGCTCGCCGATTCGGTGAAATGATGGTATCCATTGTTTATCTGTATCGGACATTGGAGGATAATTTTTTTTTTTCTGCACCTTCCGTCCGTCCAATAGTTCCAAAACGCGAATCCCATGGCTAAATAGGCGTACAATTGAGGACGCTTTTGTGTCGAACAATATTATAAGAATAATATAATAGGTAATGCGTATAATGATGATAATAATAATAATAATAATATAATGTACTAGCTATATCTTCCGCTGTTCTATCGTTTTGCTAGTAGATTGCGATGCTATGTTTTTATTTTTTTCGTTGGAATAGGATTTATATACAAACAACAATCGGCTATGGTTTTTACATCTTCGGTTCTTTCGCATTTATTATTATTATACATAATGTATATATGTATAGGATCGTTTTCGGCCTCTTCCTATTGTATTCGCAACGGTGTAACGGAACGTCACTGTGCAATAGCAACAGGCGAATAATTTATATAGTTAGTATAAGTGTACCTATACATAGTCATATATATATATAAATTCATATAAATGCCAATCGCACATCATAAAATAGAGCACCATCGTCGTTACCACCGAATCCGAAGACGTTTTACGATCAACTACTGTCCGGGTATCTATAATATAATACAATAATATAGTTATGTCTATATATATAATATACGTATAGTGTATATACACATTACACACATATCAATTTATAATACTTTTATTATTTACAAAATGATTCTACTGTACACAATATTATCGTATAGTATGGAGTCTCACGGTATAATTTTTATACAACATTTTTGATATGACCACGTGTACATGACAACTTTAATAATACATCAATACTTTGATACACATCGAATATTATTTTATAAACTATAGATCTTCCATTTGTTATTATTTTATTTCTCGATTCTTGTGCTTTTTCTAATAAGAATATTATCTACATAATATTTTTTTACCTTTTTTATTGACGGTTAAAAATTTAAAAGTTTTCTATGAAGTATATGCCTATTAATTGTTTTAGAAATATTGCTTTCTTTTTTTGTTAACTAATAAAAAACAAATTTATTTTTTGGATTCAACCTGAAATCAAACTTAACAAAAATACTTAATATAAGTAATTTATTATAGTATAGATGTGAATATATGACTACTTATTGTACTATTTATCAGAATAATTTAGGACGTTGTTATACATAATTAGTAAGTCCGAAAGGATTAAGACAATTCAATTATCGTGATAAATTATATTTTTATTTAATGATTAATTAATGGTTAATTGTATATTAATTATTGTAACTTCAATTTTAAACTTAATATATTGTTGCGTATGTTAAATAAAAAAAAAACTGAACCGTTAAATTTACATTCATTATATATATAAATAATAGTACATTCATTAATCTAACACGCTGGTTTAACTGAAATTTATCTTAGATAAATGTTTATCGGATATATTTTAACAAGTACCTATTTAAAATGATAACGAATGGTATTTAATTTTATCAAATGAGCGTATTATTTACTAATACTTAGGTTCGTTTGTAACAGAATATAGTGTTTTATTTCATACAAATACTCATAATTTTAAACATACATACATGATTAATTGATTAAACTTTGACCTATTAAACTAACAAACGTGTTAATCTGAGAATTATAAGCTAAATAAAAATAATAATGTTCTCAATCTTTTCACTATTTATATACAGAGCGATTACTTTATCAAACTTTACTTTATATTTTTAATTTTAAATTCTCAAGCAGAATATTTTTGAACTATTTTGACACATAAAAATTGAAATTTGAACGAGTATATTATAAGTTATAAGTATTAAAGCTTGGGAATAGTGAGAATATCGGGAATACTGGGATACCCCAAAAAAAAGTTGATCTACTACTTTGCTCATCAAAGCTTTAAATACTTGTAACTCAAAAACTACTCTTCCAAATTTTAATTTTTAAGTATCGATTTAAATAAATTGTTTAAATCGATGATTTAAAATATTGAACTAAAAACGTATACTATTATTCAAAAAAATAAAAATATTGAAAAATATTTTTTTTTTTTTTAAATGTAGTTTTAGTTTGACTGTAAGTTATTTGAAAAACATTATTTATTTTTTTTTTTTAAACGATGAAAAATTTTAAAATAGTAAGTTTTGTTTGATAAAATAATCACCAATTTATTTTACTGTATAATATACATAGTAAAATATACATATTTATATATTACATAACATTATACAGAGTATGAAAATCAGTTTCGACAATATATATTTTTTTTAAATAGTAGTTATGGTGTTGTAGTATATTTTATTTAGCTGTTATAGGATTGAGTAACTTGTTTTATAAAACTGCATGTTTAATTTAATATAATCGTATTGAAATATTGAATATTTTTTTACTATTTTTATGAAAAATAATTTTATTTTTTTGATTTAAATAGAAATAATATATTATATGATATAATATTGTATAAATAATAATACAACAAAATAATAAGTGATGAGTAAGGACAAGATTTAATTATTCAATAGTCCTAAGAGCTATTAAAAAATGCTCACCTAGAAACCAACAAATATTGTAAAAAATAATATTTGACCGTAATTTATATAAAATAGCTAATATTGTTTTTTTGTTACATTTTTTTTTTTATGTTTAAAAAAGCCTAATAATTATAATACTATCATCGAAAAAAATAAACGATTCATAAATTATGATTTTGGTGAACTATATCATCAAAGGGCGTACTATTTATTATAAATAAGCAAAAATATAAAACTAAGAATATGTTGAGTTCTACGTTAAACTATTCCTTAGCTTAACTTAGTTTAAATAGCATTTTATTTTTACATTAAATCTAAAAACATTTTTAAAATAATAAATTAAATTAGGTACTTAATTGTATAATAAGAACTCGTAAATGTATAATTATATGCTAAGAATTAATAAAATTATTAACAATTTTTCTTTAACTACACTAAAATCAAAAAACTTTGAAAATTACATAATATAAGTTTTATTTTTAAAATAGCCATTAATTATCTAAATATAATTTAGATATATCTATAATTATGTTCTAGAGCATCCTATCACAACCCAACAAAAACGCACTTTTTTTAAATAATTCTCTACCTACTAGTTTTTTAAGAAAAAACTTGATATATAATTAAATATAACAGATAAGTACCTATATATTATAATAAAACCATCAACCGGTTTAGCTTATAGAATTATAGGTCTTTAATATTCAATAAAAAAAATCATGTTGTAATTAAATATAATTCTGATTTTTAATTAAAATGAGGTCTATAGATAATTTTCCATGAAAATTATTGCTACAGTTATTATATTTAATCAACATAGCTATTCATACGTACATAAATTATTCTAACAATATAATATATTATATATTGATAAAATGATTCTAATTTGAAAGGTTTAAAACTGGTTTATAGATAATTATTCCAAAATAAATACAAAGGTATGACATCAAATTTTTTTTTTTGGTATTTTTTTTTTTTTAATACATAACAAAATAAGTATTAAACTTAAATATATTATTATTTATTACATTTAAGCTAATGGAATGTAAATCACTATTATTCAACACCATTTTAAGTCTGTTAAAGTTTCTAAATTCAAGACATTAACAATGAAAAACATTCCAAAAATGTACCTATACGCAGATTTAACGTCATTTATAGTATACATATAACTGGACAACGCAATTACATAATACGAATCACTTTTAAGTATATTTTAATCTCTGATTTATATTATTGTTAAAAATACTATATGTATCTAATATTTTAATAAAACAAAACCTAATGTAAAAATAACACCACTATATGTATGTGTTCATTAAAATAATTGCGATTTTTAAAATGTATAGAAACACTAAATGTTTTTTATAATAAATAAAAAAAAGTTTTTATGATTTAAGTTTTAAGTGGCTCTCCTTCAACAAATTTTTAATTAAAAATCGTGGTTAAAAATATACCTATTGAAGGATACATTAATACGTTATTCATCGATTATCGATATAACCCTCGATATATATTGATATTGCAATAGTTATGAAAATTATATTCCAGAATTAGGTACATAAATATATTTTAGAGTTGCTTATGAAGTGTTAACATGCAATATTCTACATACGTACATTACTTACTCTTATTAAAAAATAAAAAATATTTGGTGATTCTCGCGCCGGATAATGTCTCACTAAGATTATAAAAAAATTATAATTTATCCATACAGATTTATATAACAGTGTTATGCTCATTATAGATAGTTAATACATGATATTATATTGTTGTGTACTTGCAGTATATCAACAACGATGATTACGGTTCATTGTCGGTTTATTAGCTTCTTCAAGAAACCATATTTGTTCTGTTTTGTATAATAAAAAATATTAAAAGTATGTACACGTTCCGGAATATATATATTATATCAAATATATAGCATCACAAAACACCGCAAATAATCGCCGCCTTCGCGAAAAAGACGATGGCGGTGGAATAAGAGTGGAAAAAAAATCCCAACTAATTTGTCATTGTACACCGATCGTGTGACGGTATTTTTCATCCGTTGCCATTATTATCTGGTCGTTTTCTCATTTTATTCTTATATATATATATATATGTATTTATTATATTATTATTATTATTATTATTATTCGTCATCTTCTTTCTGTTCGCAGTCAATTTTTTTTTTCGCTGCGCTCGTTATAAGGTATTATTTCTCTTCTTTATAGCAGATCATGGTGGACCGATCCGAATCAGCCAACCAAGAAGAGGCGATTTTGAAACGGAATAATCGAATACCGTAAATTGTATTTTTATTTATTAGCGTCGTCCTGTAGAATAAATATCTGTTGATACGTGTATATAACATGTATACGTACACCGGAGAATGGGTGCAATATACAACACAATGGTATCGGAAAAACGTTGACACCTTTTTTCCATTTTTATAATGTCACGGTGTTGTTATTTAGTTCCGATTAAGTACTGGGTTTTTGCCACCCGCGTACTATAATACAGCTACTATACGTATACGCACTTATTAGAATTTTTTTCAGAAATAAGCATAAACACTTATCACTATAAGTTAATTTTTGTTTTTCCTTTTCCTAGTACATAATACTATAAAATATCTATATAGGTATATTGCATACGGTGTATCATATATATGTACATTTGATTAATTAATGAAGTATTTCATTTGTATAATAATATGATAGTATATTAAGGTTATAAGTACGTCACCACAAATACATATTGTTTTAATATATTTATATTTAAACATCACGGTCCACTGAATGTAATGATCTGCAAGAAGTAAATTGGCGTCTTTTACATTTTATATATTTTTTATTTTTTTAAAGTACAACATAAGAATCTTATCTTACGGTATGATATCCATTTCAACTTTCTCTATAATACTGTATTATACCTTATTGACCTTCTGGATGACATAATATAGTAAAAGTATACGTGTGCGCACAATTCTCAGTATTCCACAGCTTTGCATGCCATCCTGTACGCTTTGTATGGTATATACGTATCTGATAACTAGGCTTTTGTGGAAATAGGTTTACATTGATCATAATTCTTTGTGCAATTGAATTTTTACAACAGTTTAAAAAAATATATATTACTATATCGAGTTTCCTACCAACACAAATATAAAGAAACTTGAACAAATATTTAATTTATTTAGTGGATATTTAGTGGAGTTTGTCCCTCGAGCGAAATACACCTGAAATTATGTTATACAATAATATAAAATATATTCGTACGTAACATCGAGAATTTCGTAACGTGTTTTATGTTTTTCAAACGTACCACCAGATGCATGATAAATATATACAGTGTGTAATTAGACTATTTTTTTAAATGTGTTTGGAGTAAGCCGTTTGTTTGAAAGCAGCTTTAATCATTTTTTTTTTTTGGATATGCGTCATCATTATCATAGCTCACCAATTGAACAAACATCGTATATCGACTAATATACAATATTATCGATTAGTAACATTTGATCCAATTTAATATTACATTAAACTACTTTGGATTTATTAATAATCATTTAAATTATATTATAATAATATAAAATATATAATTGTTGGTATATCACATCAACAAGTGCAGTGTTTTGGTGAATTTTATAAATACAAAAATATATTTGTTTTCATAATATTATTATACGTAAAATCACATAACTTACAATAAATAGTGATTGTTCGCTGAATAGTTTTTTATCTTCCTTCAGTACAAAAACTCAGACAATAAAAATTTTAAGCTTAGCGTTCAATTAAATAACAACACATAGGTATTAGATACTGTATTCACCATAAATATATTATATATTCAATTAAGTACACACAAAATAGATTAAAGATATTTCAGTTAAATATAATACAGTATTTTATATTGCATACGATGACTATAAAAGAACATTATTACAAATTACAGTAAAATTATTTCTGTATTTATTATTAAAATATCTTTTTTTCTATACTCATAAATATTGAATGTGTTGTTAAACGTAAATGCTATTTTTTCTTTAAATAGAATAACAAGTACAAATAATACAATAACTGTATTATAGAGAATGATTAAACATTATTGGTATTTAGTTTAAATGTATGCATCTTTCCTTACAATAATTACTAGATGAATATTTAAATTTAAGCTCAGAAAAAAAAAACCAAAAAGTGATTTACAATAATATAAAAATTTTATAAAAACAAACTTAAAGTAAAAGTCATCGTTTATTTTGGATCAAACTTCACGTATGTATCACATGATCCTTGTTCCTAATAAAATATTATATTTACACGTAAATCATATCTCTTGTAAAAATAATAAAACATGTTGATAAACTATACTTGTCTGGGGTCAATCTTATGAAAAAAAAAAAAAACGTACAAAAATAGAATACAAATATTATGTATGAAGAGGGCTGTGCAGGGACTGGTGACGAGTTTATCTTTTACTCATCGACCGCACGCAGTCCGTGAATTCGTAATCACAAAGACATTTTATTATTGTTCATATAAACTTTGATTTATGTATGGCGCGCGAAAGTTCGCCGGAAGAAAATCCTTATCTAGTTTAAGAGAAATTTATGACGTTTTACCATATTTCCTCCCCCTTACTAGCAACCGCAGAGTCCAAAAAAGAAACTGTATATATAAATATATATATATAAGTTGACACGCGTGATACTATTATTATTATTTTTTGTTTTTTTTTCTCCTTGCAAGTATTATTATACAACATACTCGCGCGGAAATAATATATAGTGTTAAAATAAGATCGCCGCGAGCGTGTGTGCAACATGAGAGAACAATGACAGTGACGAAACTCGAGAGAGGAAAAAAATCAAAACGTCATTGTTATTAAAGAAACAAATATAATAAATAATAATAAAAGGAATACAAACACAGTTGATTTCAATAATCGCATTAGACGTGTAAAATGTTTCGTGAAAATTGGCACTTATTCGAGAGTACTGCTGCAGGCATCCGGCGTGAAAAACCGTCCAACCGAAAAGTTAAACCATTGTCATCATTAAGACACACGACAATTATAATGCCGGTGGAGCAGTGCTTTCGATGAGAGGGTAGCCTAAGTATTTATATTAAATATACAGGTGTCATAATGCGTGAGAACATTGCGGTTTTCGCAAGACGCCATCCGGAACTGTACAAAGTGGAATTAGAATAAATCGAAAGAAAAAAATAATATAGCCACCAAAATTATAAATACAAATCTTGACAGTCAGAGAAACCGATTGTCGTAATAATATTATATATTCTTGTCCAAAAATTTGTTTGCAGCCATAGCTTACAATTTAGTGCATCGTCTGCCAAACTATAAATTTTCTCAAGTTTTATTATTTTTGATACAATGATTAAAAGACAATTTTTTAGCGGCGATCTTTTAAATATGCATCGTACCCGTATGTATAGATAACTTAAAACTATATTGGAAATCATCTCAAAAGTTAAGGAGTTTAAATTACATACATTCAGCATAACATTTTACAGGTTTATTCTACTTTAATAACAAGATTTGCTTTAAATCCTAATTAATATATATATTATAGTATATTATTATAGCTGGATGTATGCTATACTACACATGAACATCCAAAATTAAACTTAATATACTTTGATTTTGTTTTTAGCATTAAGTATGCGTAATTTTGCTTAATTTGTGAGTGTAATAAACATGTAAAATATCTTTATAAAAAAAGAATATACGTTTGTATACAAATTGATTATCAGCAAACTCAAATATTTAGATTTTAAATCGGTTTGAGTAAGAGGATAAATAATGAAAAAACTATAAAAGACATAAGAGATTCAGCTTTATCGAAGGGTTTAGTTTCTTTAAAACACTATAGATACTTAAAATAAACGCCAAAATTTAAAATAGCATGTCATTCTATACATATTTACTTTTGTTGTTACTAAAAAATTATTAACAATGAACATACCTATAGTCCTACACGTCATATTAAATAGTTGTTAAATGGTTAAAAATCTACCTATATACCAATAATATAATGTAATATGCACATTTATTTTTGAAAACTACTTTATCTCAAAAAGATTAACAACGTTTTCCTTTATTTATTTTAAGTTATACAGTCAAAAATAATACACACAAGCATGTATAGGCATTTACAATCTAGAAAAAAAAAAAATTAGATATTAGTTAATTATCAAAAAAAAATATCCTGAGTGGCACTATACTTTGTATAACAAATATACCACACTAAAGTCATAATTAAAGCTAGGATTTTGATGACTTTCACATTTTATTTTCTTTAAGTGGTATATAGTTCTAACTTCTAATCAAAAACTATATTTGTTTCGTTATATAACAATTTAGAATGTGTAATTTTTAATTTTCATTTTTTGCATTTTTTGTGTTAAATTCATTTTATTGCATTTTTAAGGCCATTTTTACAAATATTACATCAATTTTGTGTATTTAAACTCATTTTTATTTAATTTAAGCTTTTTTAATATATTATGTTGTATAGGTAATCCCAATTATCTACTTCAGTCTATTTATATTAAAAAAGTAATATAATTAATTATCAACTCAAATTTGAATATATTTGTTTAATTCACTTTTTAAAACAAACATAAATAATTATTTGTATAATACAAAAAATGAATAAATAATAATTATTCAATATCTAAGTACATTTTTAAGAGCTTTAGGTAATTTTTGTATATTTTTTAGTATATTTTTTAAGTCATTAAAATCCTAGCTCTAATCATAAGTATTAATCGTAAATACATTACTGCAATGATTTTGTATATCAATCGGTTGTCGATCAAATACATTTATTTATAAAACTTATTATTATTTCAAGCAGTAGGTACAGTATGAAGAACCAAAAACCAATTTTGCTTCAGGTATTAATACGAATTTAATTATCAATCAAGATAAAATTAGTTTCTTTTTATCGAATTTGATTTAAATACTATTAATTTAAAATATATTAAAGCATATAACTTACCGGTAATTATTACAGTGTACAACGTACTTGTGGCTTAGTGTTTTATATATTGAGAATTTATACGAATACGTATTTGTATTCTTATTTATAACTAATTATCATTATCATACATCTTAATCAGGATAAAAAAAACTTCACAAATGGTTAAAATAAGCTATATGGTCATAAATTTATAGATCGGGACAGAAGGTTTTTGATATTTATATATTTACGTAAAAAGCGACATTCTTGAATATAAATTATTTGAAACATATATATAACTACGTAATAAAGCCACATTTACAATTCTTCATTGATCAACACAGTTAAATAAATGTGCAATCGTATATTATGTTATATTAAATTATTAAAAATAAACTTAGTATAGTTTCAGTTAAAAATTAATTAAATCTCATATATATATATAATATTTAAATAACACTTAAATATTTTTTTTAAGTTACTTGTTTCTAATCAATTACTATTTTTCATCTACATCAATATCAACTTTTTTTAAATGGAAATAAAAACGTTTCTATTTAGGTTAGGTATAAAATAATCTTAAGTAAATCGTGTTAAACTATAATAGTAAAGATTAGAATGCTGTCTAAAAAGTCTAAAATATAAGTTAATTAAGTATTATCTTTTAAACTTATTTACAGCTATTTATAGATATTCAAAAACAAGTGGTGAATGACATCATGGACGTATTTATCAACATACATATGCCATCATATTATTTTATTTGTTCTTATTGAGTGCAAAAAAAAAAATTCAAGTACTTAAATTTTATTTAGAAGTAAACTAACCAACTAACTTTCTTGGCAAAAAAAAATTGCAAAAATCGTCACTTTTACATATATATTCTAACTATAAACACTTATATAATTTGAAAATTTGTATTATTATGCATTTTAAACTAAAACTGAAAAAAAAGTAATGACCATGATTTTTTTTTTATCGGGTTATAATGCACTTATTCGATTTATTTTTCTCTCACTCAATAAAATTAGCTAGACAACTTCAATATCTGATTTGGAATTTATTTTTTAAAACTAAAAATTACGTGTTATATGTGTATATTGTAAAAAATTAAATTTGTAAGTGATGTGATCTGCAAAGCGTAACATCATCATTGAATAATTGAATTTTATTAGCCGATGATTTAATTAATACATTACAGATGATAATAAATGTTTATTGATTTAGATAATTTTTGTATTTGGATAAATTATGCAAGTAGGTGAACTTAATAAATTAGAACAAATAAAAATAAAGTGAATAATTTAAACATATTAAACATTATTGTGGCATAATCTATACTGGTATAAAATACTAAATAAATGTTATATCATGATATTATTATTTTATAAATTTAACTATTCATACTTCTATGATTAAAAAGAAGTAATACAAGAATTACGATGAAATCAATGAATACACAAATAAAATTGCAATAATAATACACTTAGTTGTATTTATATCAGTATTATTGTAACTATAGTATGACTTTTATAATTAGATAAATAAAAAATACCTAGTGAATTGAACTTATTTTTAAAATATTCATAGAATTTAATAACGTGAGCCTATATTTTTATTTTGTATTTTTTTGTACTTTTTTTTTTTTACAGTTTTTCTGTTTAATAGTATTCCTTGTGCCCGCTTACTATATACGCCTATAATAAATTAATCTGAAAACGTTTTCTCAGCGGCATGTGCGAAATCTCTAGGATCTTAAATTCAAGTATAATAAAGCCTTCTTAAAAACACCTCTAGAAATCAAAATACGACACCTCTTAGTGTACACACGCATAACCCCTTTTAAACGGATTATACTTCACTATACTTTGCGCAACCCGAACATAATAAACTTAGTATTCCTACAGTAAGTTTCTTTAACCCAGTGAGGAGGGTGGATAAATAATAAACGCTGTCACCCTAGGTGGATCTCCCCCACGATGACGTTTTCAGAAATCCAAACATTCATAATATATATAGTGGCAACTGACCGACCATAACATCAACAAAAATGTGTACAAAATATAAACCGCAGGTATTTCGTAATGATGGACATCCACAATTTACTTATTTCTGGAGTATATATATTATTATTAGTACAGAGCCATTGTGTTTTCGCTCAAATTACCCAATATGTACTAAAAAGCCACAATGCACCCAGTTTGCAATGTGAACACGCGTGTATACATAATATATATATATATCAGTTAGGATAATATCATGGCAATTGTATATACAAGTAAATATATTATTATATTACATCATAGTGTTATTTAGTGCTAGATCGAGGGAATTATTATACATAGATAGTACCAATATACAATATATACACATATTATATCGTGATGGTAGCAGCATCCTAATCTGTAGCGGATCGTGCACAATAATTTCGGAACCTCTGAAGTAATCCCAGTGCGGTGTGCTGGTCAACGTCGACCCTACCCTCCGATGCTATCGAGTTTTCAACAGAGATGCGCCGTGTCTATTTACCGATATATATATATATATATATATATATATATATACATACGTACATACACATGTATTAATATTTCTATGTATATATCCATATATATAGATCATCTGTTTGCACGAATTTTCATGTACCTACATTATAGTATAACGTCAGACAGTACCTATATAGTAGTATAGTTATATGTAGTGTATTACTCACGTGCGTGTATGTATTGTGAATAATATCGGTTACCAAAGAGGAATGGGTTCTATCGTATCGAGACAGTTGAATAGAAGCGGCGGTGGTGAAATGTGATTTTGGTCGGTGATATAAGCTGAGAGATGGTTTTGAATACGTTATTCACCTAAATCCGCGAGGTCCTGAGTACCTACCTTGTACATCGTGCAAATGTAATTTTATATGTAATGACATACATACCCGTGATGTATACTATCGTAGTATTGCTAATAATTAATATTTTGAAGTAAATTATGATTTAAAGGCTTCAATGATATCGGACATCAAAATAATATAATGCTTGTACATAGCCGATGTCATTTATTATTTATTAGGATATTATTGTAAATAGCGTGCAAAAGTCGTATCACTGTAGTATTTTAATTTAACCGATCATTCGTTTCCGGAAAAAATTGTGGAAGTTTATTCTTTATTATTTTCCATATTTGTAATTTAAACATGAAATCTTTCAAGTTTACCTATAGATAATGTGAATTTGTTGCATGAATGCGTACACTGTGCTCAACGTACAAGTAATCGCGTGTAATAAAAATCAAAAATGTATATTAAATAGGTACAGTACAGTGGTTACAATTTTTATATGATTTGGCATTGCGCCGTATGCAAATACAATGGATTAAGATACAGCGCATATTATTATTATTAAAGTACAACACTTCAATACCGTATCATTCAAATTATTATTCTAATGTACGTTCCATGCCCACTTTATGTTTGTAAATGCGTCAAAACAATTTCTTTGGTTGCGATAAAGTAAATTGATTCAATAATAAACCATGAACAACTATAACATAATTTACTATTAAACTTATTAAATCAATTAATACGATAAATTAAACGATAATCTGTAGTGATTAGGTATGCAGTTGCTTATTTCATTTTCACGTACATCGTAGGTACTATACCATAATATAATCGTAAACACAGTGTACGTAACTGTAAGTTAAATAATAATTATCACAGTGGAAAGGATTTCAATAATAATCAATTAAAACTGATTTATTTTTTTATTTAGTATGCTTCATTTTTTTATTTATAGTATAAAACTGAATTATTATAATATCGATATTTTACGAAGACAATTTTTTAGAAATACTTATAGATTATAATCTATAAATATTTTGTACATCAATCAAGTCAAAAGTTAAATGTTTTTATTAACATTTTTTAATTGTTTAATTTATTACATTTTTAGAATAAAATGTATTGTTATTTAATTCTTAGTTTATTTTTGTATAAAATAAAATTAATATTAAACATCATGTTCCTAAACCGTATGTTATAAATGTATAATCTTAAAAATTACGGAATTGAGTATTATTTTATACGATAATATTTTACATCACGAACTTGTGTTGAACGTTATACTAATATTCTATGTATAATATACAAACATAATGTTCGCATATCATAAAATGTTAAAAACCAATAAAAAAGTATTTATATATACGATGTTATACTAATTTTGGCTTATTAGTTTATTACCCATAGGACGATAGTGTATATACTATATAGTTACTCGATTTAGTAAAGCGACGTACTTCGTGAAGAGAGAATATAATATTATAATGAAAGTCGATTGGTTAGCTGTTATAACAGACTCTTGTTTTTTTTTTTTTTTTATATATAACGAAAATAATTTGGTAAAAAGCACTCGAAAAGCACAACCAGTTGATCTATTTTTTACCGTTTAAAAGCTTTTTATGTCTGTCGTTCAAGTGCTCGCACTTTTTAAAGAAAACACAAAATAGAGACGTTTAACTGGTGAAAATAAATTAAATAAATAGAGCAAATATAGCCGTCTCGAGTGTTAGCAGGTGGTTATTTCTACCCTATTTTTCATTTTTCTCTCACAATTACGACCGAGTTACACTTACACTTACGATAGATTAGCTTAGCTTTTAATAAATATGTTGCATAACGTGTGCATTTTTCGAAGTAAAAATATTATATTTTTATGCAAAGTGGCTGCATGTCGAGGGAAAAAAACTTTTAAGCCACCAGTTGATGGATTCTAGATAAAATCCGTAGTATTACTACTTAGCACTAATATTACGAGTATTCTATGGTAGGTAGTTATTTTAAAATAAAGTATCATCATTAATTTTTGAATTAACGTTTTTTAAAACTTTTTTTTTACATAATTTGAACAACTTATTCCTAAGTAATAAGTAAAATAAATAATACATAGATATTACTTTTTTATCGTTATAATACACGTTTACATACAGTTTTGTACTTTAAAAATGCTACTTAGTAATTATTTCAAATTAAGTGAGAAAAACATTTTAAATAGCGTTAATTGTTTTTTGAAATAATTAGTGTCTTAACGTTAATTTAAATCACCAATATGTCTATCATTTACTAGTGAATTATATTTTATTTGTATCTCTTAACATCCTGTTAGGTCTTTTTTCGAATCACCTGGTATGTATTCTCAGCTCTTTTAAATTAATTTAATCACAGTTATTATATCTAATATTAGACATTAAATGCGATAATATTTGTATTATAAAAATAAAGTTTATTAACTTCAATATAATTGTGGTAGTTCATTTTCAAAAATATACCTCGAACATTAGTTGGTTGATTATCGTAGCTACTTCTATACTTATAATAGTATTATTAAATATTTATTGTAACGCTATAACTTATAAGTTTAACGATATCATTAGAAAAATTGTATTATTGCTTTTTTACAATGATTAATTTTGAAATAATTAATCTTTATTGATTGTAATAATTTAAAATTTTTATCTTTGTATATTGTGTAAATTATTTTACTCTAATTTATTCGATCAAAAATAACTTACATATCAAATGCAATTAATACTAAACATTTATAAATAAATATCTAAAAATACATTTATTTGAGCTTAATAATCATTTAAATATTATTCTATTACAGTATTTAAGTCCTATTATGAAATATTAATTGTAAACATTACTTGAAATAAAAAAAAAAATATATATATATATATATATAATATTTATTACTCATATGCATAATTATATGGCGGTGTAATAAGTCACACATTTTTTTTTTTTTTTTTTACGAGTTTTAAACGTTGTAAATTTAAGTTTAGGACACTAATTAAAAATATTTACGATTAGCTTGAAAATGATGATTTATCAATCTTATTACGCGCAAATGCAAAATGTTGAAAAAAATATGTTTTTTTTCAGACTTTGCGTGCACGGAATGAGTAATGAACATATTTTTACAAGTGTACTTTAACTTACGCACACTTTTGAGATATACAACGAATTTCAGTTTTTCTCGCCGTGGTTAAAACTGTGTCAATAGTTTTAATTTTTCAAAACATATCTAATTCAAACCGCACATATTTCGCAACAAAAAAATCAAAAAAATTTGAGTAAAACCGTAAAATAACGTGATCACGGGACACCAGAACCGTATTATAACGATATACGTATCATAAACGCCGTGTAAGCATATCATATCTATTTTTAAATGGGAATAGTTTCGCGATGCGCCGAGGCCGCAAATCGTGTAGTAAACATAAACAAAAAACAATAAACAATATTGTATTACTAGAAAAATATACTATCATAATTATTGTATACACGAGCGGAGATGTAACGAGAAAACTAACCTGAAATCCGTTGATCGGCGGATAGGTGAATGTGCCTTTGGCACTGGCGACCACCCACGCTTCGGCGAACGTCTCCATGGCGCTCTGGAAGTCCATTGTGGAGAAATCGTCGTTACCCGACTTTGCGGTGGGCTCGCGACGACGTAATAATGTTTACGACGAGGGCTTTTCGGAAAACCGTCCGGGCGATGGTCGGGCCTTGATTTTTCAAAAGGAAAAATAAAAAATAAATATCTTTAAACCGCGCCCCCGATGTCTTGGCAACGCGGGCAATTAGTAATAACGGTTATTGGCGCGGCGCCGCTGTATCGGCGGTGATCGCATTCGTTGCTGTGTTGGGCGCGTGAAGTCGCGTGCGTGTCGGTCGGACGAGCGGCGTGCGCGGCAGAGAAGAAGCGGACAACAGGACGCGGCCACGCGGTGCGTTCGGAGCCGACTGAACTTCGTGGCAGCATGTACCGTGCCGTCGTCGGTCGGACGCGATATTCGAACGACGGCGCCTCCTCCCCACCCCCGCCGCTGTCGTCGACCACGTCGTCTTTCGCGCTCGCCCGCCGCCGCCGCATCGTCCGCGCCCAAGCGTGTCCCGCGAAAACCGCGGACGACGACGGCGTCTTTTACCGCGCGCGCCCGCGGACGACATAAATACGCCCTCTCCGGCGTTTCGGGACCCGCCTTCGAGCGGATTCCTCTTCGCCGCTTTTGTGACGTATAATAATAATTTTAATATTAAAACACGGTACAAAACACCTCCGCTCGCACAAAAGCCCCGGATTCGCGTATCCGCGAACCGGCTGCGCGCACCCCGCGTTTACCTACCGTGTGTGCATCCTTTAAACAGGTAAATAGTCGCGGGACAGGTGTGCGTGCCGTGTTATAATTATTATACGACGTACGTATTACTGTATAGCGCAAAGTCCCGTATACTCCCCCCCCCCTCATCACATCCCATCCCATCCGTTTTACCGAAATCGGTCTCCTGTTCGAATGCGATTTATCATTATTATTTATTATAATAATAATTTCGCACATAGTTACATTTCACATTGTACGTAGATACGTACGTAATAAGTGTATTATTATGTTATAGTGAGTGTAAAAATATGTTTTCCCATTTTTAACGATTTATCAGTGGCGCACGTATTGTGCAGTAGTGTTACGGATTTTATCCGGTGTGGAGGGCTGAAGGAAATTGGCTATATCATTCACTATTGATAGTATAACAACAAAAATCGATAAGTTTATTACGTACTAGCCGTATGTTATATGTATGACGTAATTTATTCTTTTACATTCTTAATATAAGTAATTAAAACCATGGTTATTATTATTCCATATTATATTAATGTATCATAATATAATGATTCAATGATCACGTTATGTAAGTATATAATTTTAACTATGGTATACGTTATGAATAAAAATTATTTTTATATCAATTTTCTTATGATGAAATTATATCGTTTTATAAATTATGTAGTATTAATTATTATTTATATTATCCTAGTTGTTCAATTAACGTATTGATAAATGATAGTTATAGTGATGGAACAAGGATTAATAAATGGAACCGAATGATTCAAATTGCCAGTGATATTTGATGAGTATATTTTATATTATCTCAGTTAAGCAACTAATTATAATTTTAAATACAAGTAGTATACAACAAATAAAATATGAAGGCCAAAGGAATTGGTAACTTCCTAGTTGTATTATAGGTAACGATTAATCAGAATAAAGTAAAAACAAAATTTTAATTAGGTGCCTATTTTTAGATTTACTTTTTTGAAAACTCGAAAAAAATACATAACAAATTATGATAGGAATATTTAATAGTTGTAATATATACATATAGTACTACATTAAAGTTTTAAAATATAGCTTTCCAAACAGTACCGACATTTTACAAATTAATAGTTAACAATTTTTAAACCTATAAATTATTACACCATATTGTCATAAATATAGTATTACAATGATGATTGATGACATTTTTTCACCAAATTGTATTATTATGTTAGAATTGTTAGATACACATCAATAGTTCAATAGTACAACATAATAAGGTTTGTGACAATCACCTAACGCTATTTCATTGAAAATTATTTTTAGATTTATAGGTACTAGCGCATTTTAGGTAGCTATTACATTAGATCGACCAACGGCAGTCATCAGTTTTGATTCATCACTACTATAACAATAATAATTATTATGATTATTATGAATGTCGAGTGTCGACTGTGTGTGACATGAAAACCACGTTTGGGCAATTCAGTCCATTTGATTTTACCGTTGTCACCGTTGTATACCATGTACGTATGTACTCAGAGACTCAGAGTAAAAAAAGTTGAGCTAATGAGTCAAAAACGCAAATCGGTTGATACTAGGTAGTAGTACTCTGCTTAACTATAAAATTTCAAAAATCAATGATTCGCTCTATTCTCAAGAACTATTTGTTTCACCGTCACCATCTGGTATTGTTAGTAATATTATGAAAATTTTTCTTCTTACGACATTATCATTATTGGCATTATTTATCAATAAAAAACTCAACGGTAAAGAAAAAATTGAAATTTTATAAAATGTGTGGGTCCCTCCCTAGTAATAATTTTAATTTTCCTAATCAACAAATTGAAAATCAAAATAGAAAATCTTATATATTTTAGTTGATTAAATATTAACAACTAATGTATTTAAAAAATAAAGATTTGCGTATTATTGCCACTTCTTGAAGCTATAGTTATAGTTCCAATACTTCTAACCAATCATCTAATACACTTATTGAAAAAGGGGTATAATCTTCGTAAAAAGGGCTTAGAAAATTCGAAAAAAACAAAAATTTAAATTAACATAAAGAAGCTATAATTTAAAAGTTAACCATTTTATGGATGTCATGTCAGGAAAAATATTATCGATTAATAAAGAAATTGACAAAGTTTATTACCAACAGGTTTTAGAAAATCAAGAAATACTTAAATCTACAATATAAATAATCATTTCATATGGACGTCAATGTCTATCACTTAAAGCACAACGAGATTATAGAAGTTTGACATCGAATAAGAACCCAGGCGCAACGAAGGTAATTTTTAGAGTTGCTTAGAGACATGAATTGATTCAGAGGACACAAATTTAAAACAACATTAAGTGATTTGCGAAAAAAATTGAACGTATATTAGTTGGAATATCTATTCAAAATTATATATGATAATAATAATAATAATAAAAAGAATAATTATTTAAAAATGAGTGGTAATTGTTTACGCGCGTGTGTGTGTGTTAGGAAAATAGGAAAATGTTTAAACACCCTCCTCAAAAAAAAAAAAAAATTCTTGGTGTACACCTGGTCAAGGTAGTTCAGTTTAAAATACTTTACAATAAAACTTTTAGCAATCGGAAAAATTTGAAAATAAATACACAAAAAAAATGTGATAGGTATTTATAATATATATTTATTTTTTTTAATATTAATGATATTTATAATTTTTAATCAACTGACCATTGACTATATTAATGTAGTAATATTTAGATCAGCACATAAAACTGTTATTTTTTTTTAGCGGTTTCAATAAAGTAATAAGAAAAATAGAAGTAATAAATATTTCTATTTTTTTTCAATCTTCTTTGAATAATTATAGATCCTTTGGGGGTGTATAACGATTCCGCCGAATTTATATCGATTCCGTCGGCTATTGACTCCGCCGGCTACCCTTTATAATATCTACTTATTGATTCCGCCAGCTACTATTTATCCTTCCCTTCACCCTTGTAAATCTATTATAAATGATTCAGAAATTTTCGGAAAGTTACCACATCCAACCAACGTTTGACTACATTATTAGGTACTTATCATACTTAATTGGTATTTATTTACGAATCAAATTTATTCGATTGCATAAAAAATAATTTGTCTTCGAATAAATGCTAATAAAAAATAATTTTGTACCTATTTCTGCAATAAGTTATGTGAACATTATCATAGATGGGTTCAAAATAAAATCGTACAACTTGTTCCAGTCGAAATTCTGTAATTAAATTATTAATTATATAAAATAACAATAATAATGCAGTATACATATATTTATAGTATATGATTGTTATTGATGATCAACGACGTCGTTATTTCGGGATAAAAATAAAAATCAATTATATCCATACATGAATAGATATTTTTACATAATTGCTTACAATACATTTCAAAACGTTATCTCATCGCCAGTCAAAATAATGAATCGACACCGCCGATCAGGATGATATTATTATATTGAAACCGTTAAAAAATATAAATTAATATGGTTAACTTTCATCTATTAGTAATATTACTTAAATTATAAAAAGATTTTGGCTCCCTAGTAGTCATGGCACCCGGTGCATACGCATGTCTCGCACCCCCCTAGGCATGGCACTGTTAAGTGGTAGTATCCCAAAAAGGAACTCGTGTTATAATATGTTATTTCCATTCATTTTGATCAAGTTGCATGTTAACTAGGTACGTTTCGAGTGATATCTATGTTGTACGGAGACTGATATTGGGCTCAGACTAATGGAGCCAATGGAGGCTTACACCAATTTAAGTAACCACGGCTATGTGCATAAAACTGTTAATCATCTTCACTCTATTAATCTGAAAACAGAGGTCAATACTCAATCTATATAGAATTTACATGGAGACGTTTCAAAGTATAATACGGCATATACACACGCGGTGTCACCAACTTATTGGAACGGCAGTTTATGAAAGAATGGTGGTCCTCAATTAATGCATTCAAGAACCTTTTCGAACAGTTTTTTGAAGACGTGAAAAAAATGTCTTCAATGTAATAATACCCAGATGGTAAACGACACCTATTATCTACTAATTGCGGAATAGAAAGATATAGATAACATACTTCGCCAACAAAAAATTGTGATAGATATATTTTTTATGTAGATAACATACAACGCTAATTCCTCCAATAAATTATATAGAAAAAAAATGGTTTTTTTTTTAATAATTCAAAAGTTTATACAAATTTCAACAAATTACATTTTTACTATTTTTATCATTATTATTATTTTGTTGAATAACAGCATATATTTTACTAATAAATTTTCAATATAGACGTAGAATATTTTAATGATTGTATAAGTAGTTGTTTAAAAATCTAATTTTATTCAAACTAGTAATTAATTATTTGTAAATATATTTTTAAGATGTAATTACTAGAAAATACCGTGCAAGATATTGATCCAATAACATTTTGTCTAGTATCTATACTCCACTCAACTTCTCTATCGGAGTACAAATTTAAAATGTATATTACTATTCAAAATTAAGGTAACCTATAGAAATTAAAAACTAAAATGTTTATTTTTTTTTTTTAAATGTTTTGTAATGCCTTAAAATTTTTAAATAATATAATGTAGTGATGTAATGTGTGTTTCCACGATTTAAAATGTTTAATCATCTTATTATTTAGTAAAACAAATATAAAAATATTCGTAAAATAAATGTGTCTATAGATATTTTTATACTAAAAAACTACATAATATTAAAAATATATGTTTTAATTTAAACTAATATATATAAGAATTATGGAATAATTAGATTGAAAGTATAAATTATTATTTAAAATTAATCATTATACAAAATATTAAGAAATTTAGTTAAAATAATTTTTATTTCTTTACCATAATTATTCTTTTTACTTATTCCTTTAACCTATATAGTTATTTTAAAAGCTCTTATGTGTATAAAAGTATTTGACACAATAGGATTTATACAAAACATTAAACTAACATTTTCATTGATGGATCACAAACAATAATGATGTACCTACGTATGTAAGTATGTTTTATACGGCAATATCTACATTTTATATGATTAGTTATTCAACACAAAAAATACAAAAAAAATCAAAATCCTAGCTCTGCTCATTACTTATTACTAATGAGTTATTACTCATTAGTAATAAATTACTTGATCATATGTTTATATCCATCATAATTTTATATAATGCTTATTTTTAGATTTTGGTAATAATACATTACGTTAAATAATAATCAGTACCGAAAACATACAACGACTATTTTTAGTATAACTGGAAAAACCTGCGATAACACCTCTTGATGCAGGTATTGTGACGATATAGTTATTAGTTAATGTCTAATGTCTATATTTCAGTTGTATTCCACGTTTCGTTTGTTACGTTTACGTCTGAAGTTTTCATAGTATATATATAATCATTTTTTTTTAATATTTTTTTTTTTTCATATATATTTTTTTTGTTTATTTCAAAATGTTAAATCGTCACAACTGCATAATTTTGTTTCTGAATTTAAATTTTTTACTACCAATTTAATTTTGCGAAAGTCTTATAATCGTTATTCACTAAAATTATTCATATTACCTGCATTCCACACGGGTTGCGTAAACATTTTTGAAAAGTTAATAGTTTAATTTCTAGTGGTAAAATATATTTTAAGTCTCCGTTATGAATAAATACCTTTCAAACCATTCTTCATGATTTTTTTTTTTACAGGTATAATGCGAATTCTGTTAAAATTACACAAACATTAATATGTAAATGATTCAACTTAAAAAAAAAAAAATCTTTTGATTTTCATTAAGACACTTTTTGATTTCTAGTGGATACAATTTATAGCTTAGAAAATAAGGTGTTTTAATAACTTATTTTATTTTAATAATCAAAGAAGTTACAACTAAAATGTTTCAAAGTTCCAGAAAATGTAAAAAAATCTATATAAAATAAACAATGTACAATCTTTGATAAAAATTCATGGACTGAAAATATTGAGAACAATTTCAAAAATTATGAAAGGAAAAATCATACTATTCAAGGCTTTGAAAAAGAACGAAGTACTTCCATCAAAAATATGTTCCTGTTTCATCTACAGAAGTAAAACACAGTTTAACCAAATTCAAAATACTGTTATTGGTTAAAAGAAAAAAATTTACTGTTGAGACTTTTAAGAAAAGATTGATTATCTAGTGTAATGCTCAATTTTTAGGTATGCTTTTAAACATTTTAGTGCTTAGTTAATACCTACTTGGTTTCTAATATATAGCTATGCGTATTTTTTTTCAGATTAATAAATAATTCAACAATAGTTTACAAAGTCTAGTTTTAAGAATTTTATTTACTATTTTGAATTTGTAGTTAATAAAATAAGTAATAAATAAATAATATTATTCATGCATATTTTAAATAAATTTTAAACATATTTTTATACTGTTAAGTGTATAGCTGCATGTATATTTTTCAATTTTTTTTTTTTTGAGCAGAAACAACCATATTAAAGCCTATAACTTATAGGTATAAAATATATAAAATTCAACTGTAAATCAAATAAAAGAACAGTTTCAATAATTTAAAGTTTTTAAATTATTCATCTATTCGAATTAAATACTATAATGATTAATTATATAAACCTCATCATTTATTGTTCTTATTTATTATCTTAACCTCATTTTAATAATAATAATGGTTACATTTATTTTAATTTTTTTTTTTAGCTCAAATATAATATATTTATAATTTAAAAAGAAAAATTGGAAATTAATTCTCATATTATATTTTATACATTGAAATATTGAATAGTAAATATCAAAAAAAATAAATAAATAAAAATAAATATTTATTCTAAAATAATTGGAACGTTTTTACAAACTAATAATAATATAATTTGTCATATTCTTATATCTATACCTGTATTAGGTAACGTTAAATACGGGAAAGGAGTCATATAATATAAATCTCAAGATCACCATTGAATACTATATCTAAATATTTTACATAAATCTGTATCAATTAAATTAGTATTATTCTACTTATTAAGTGGATTAGGAAATGAGATATACAGAGAATACTTCGATAAATATAGGTTATATAATGAAATATTTTCTATGAGTATTACATAAATAATTTATTTAGCTTTGTTATTTAAATACAAATCAGCTAAAATAAAAATAACTAAAAACATATTTTAAGTATAAAGTATACACTACGTGAATAAATGTAAGTTTTTTTGATCAAATGATTCAATAAATTGTTCAAAGATTAAATTATTAAACAATTAAGACGAATATAAAATGTAATTAATTATTTTTAAGATATCTTTATTTTTCACTAGAACTATTTATTGATTGTATGTTGAAAGTAAATAAATTTTAATCACATTTTAAATTGATCTAATAAAAAAAAACCTCATTTTAGTAAAACAGTATTTTATATAATAGTAAAATTATTAATTATTACTTACTCATAATTTAAATTTTTTTCTGTCAACCCACTAAAAGTTATAAACGTAATTATAATTTCAATAATAAATTTTAGTTGAAAATCAAGGCCTAAATCAAAGAGTAAGATATTACTATTTTTTACTGTAATATTTGATAAGTGGCCAAAATAAAATATAGAACATAATTATCATAATAATAATAATTAATGAATATTATGCTGTTTAAAGGAAAACATAAATTATTAAAAACATAATTAAATTTTTAAAAATTTAACTCAAGATATTTACAATAAATAATTCTCACGTGAATTGTTCTTATATTTGTATAAATTTACTAAAAACACATAAGCACAATTTGTTTTTATATGCATTTGAAGTTCAAATATTTAATAAATGTATCAAAATCAAAATAATTACAAATTGAATTACAAGTATTTTGTAAAAAACAATTATTTATAAAATCTTTAATTTTTATAGATAAGGATCATAATATTTATCATTAGTATTTAGTATTTCATTCTGATGTAAAAAAATCTAAAACATATACAAACACAATTATTTTTTATGGAGATTTGATGAATTTTAATTTTAAATAAAATTACGTATTTTAACAATGAATAAAAATATTTTGTTTTAAATCATAAAAATTATTCGTTGTAGCTTAAAAATGTTACGTATATTATATTATTATATGGATTTTACAAGCACAATGATATTTTGGATTTATTTTAAGATATTATTTATTTTTACAATTTTACGGAATTTACAGTAATATGTTATTAACTACCGTATAATACAAGTCAAATAAATTAATTTAATAGATATAGCAAAAAATCATAATATCATGAAATATATTTAGTAATATAGGCTGATAGACTGTCTCTACTCAAAATATTTTTTATATACATTAACAGATAATTTAATTAAAATTTAACACGCCCATATCAGTGACCAACTCGATACCTAATGTATACAGTAGAGCGGTGGTACTCACTTTTCCACCTTTTTTTTGTTGCTTATTTTGTATTTAAAATGCTTAATGTTTAAATCGAATTATGGTTCTAAATGTGTAGATATATATTTTCGCTATACTTATGTAGCAGATTTTAAAATAAGCACACATAATTAACATTGAGAAAAATCATAAGTATTATAACTTCTAATTTGTTCATGTTTTTTTTTTTTTTACATTCATATCAGAGAAGTAATAATTTAAAAAGTATATAAATAATTAACTTTTATTTTGATTAAATTTCGTTATTTTGTGTTTTTTCTTATTTAGATGTGCGAATAACGTATTAATAACACCTACACAATATTATGTGTTGTGAAATTTTGTTCTCACCGTTGGTTTCAGTGCGATTGTGTGAACATTGGAAATCCATGCGGAGACAACAACTTCTGCAACAAATATGACATATTATAATTATATTGTTTTTATTATTTGATCGGTGAAGAATTTCCCATGCAAAAATTATTCGCTATGTGAACACGAGTAAAGACAAAATCAATCGAAATAAGAACGTCGTTTCCGTTCACATTCGGTGTAGTAACTGTTCTGTGTGCCCATACTATATACACACTACACTCATTGTTTCACGACATCCATATAATTCAGTAGTCACTACTACAACGCATTAGTGCATATATTTATTATGATATTTGTACGTATTATATTACAATCACATACTGCATATACACATATTATACGTACCTTTGATTTTGTATATTATTCTAATAATACACACTTTTAGGTCATTAATCGTTTTCTTTATTAATGCATTCGATTTTTAAGTATAGTTTTAACACTATACACGAAGCAATTGAATCTATAAAACGTTTGTGCCGATGTAAATCGTGATAATCAGCGACATGCAATCTTGTTTCAACGCTAAATTTCTACGTTACAAGTATCAAGTTAACTCTTTATATCTGCTCATAACGATTACTACTACATTATAGCGTAATTGTAACAGTAATATAATATCGGTTTCTTATTTCCAACGATAAGCTAGTACATCGTATAATAAGTATAAAACGTAAGCACATGCGATGTATCATCCAAAATAAATGCATATTTATTATATAATTTAATGAGTGTACCTAGGATAGCGTATTATGCAATAGGCACCCAGTGTATGATATAAACACTTTTCACTAACTGTTCAACAATTTTTCACTAATGTCAACATTATTTAGTATAAATAGTATATTTTGTATTTATCACATTTTCCGATACGAACTTTGAAATTTTTTTTATTTTTGAGCATTTTAACTTATGATTACGCTTTTTACATCATAGGATTCATCTTAATTGTATTTAACCTTTACACTTTTTTAAATAAAAATATTTTTTAATATATATTGTAATACATTATTGAAACAGAAATGATAATAAATTCGATTTAATTGGTATAATTTACATGACGGATTATACACTATAATAAAATGTGTTTTAAAGATTTTCGTCAGCCATTATTTCAAATAAAAATAATAACGTGATACTTACTATATTATGTACTAATTTTAGCTATGAATTGTGACGAATAACTATTGAAAACCATCTTTATTATTATCGCAGAAACTACAGATTAGGAGTAGTATTTTATGTTGTTCAGTTTTTCGGTTAATGAACAGATGATAAAAATTTCAGATATGATGAAAAAAAAATACTTTTAGTTTTCTAAGTTCTTGTCCAATTTGCCAACAAGTACAGTTAAGTACATTATACAATTGTACGATCACTACAGTTATATCAACAAATATACAGACTTCCGTAATTTATACAGTGCACACTGTGTAATGTAGACCCTGAATAAAACTGAAAACTATCCAATACGGAATTTTTCTATGGATCCAGCATATCCCTATAGTTTTATATAGATATTGAACCTCAATAAAACGGAACCTTCCTAATGCGGAAACGGAACGGTTTTGTAGGTCCAATACAAGTAAAAACCTTGCATAAGCTGGAAATATGACACACGTCATGTTACGTTTATATAAATATGTAGGTACATTGTAAAACGATAATTTAGATAAAACTGTACTACATATTATATTAATTAGGTAATTTGTATTTTTTGGTTATCGTATCTACAATATAAACTTATCCCGTATGTATGATGTATAGCTGTGAAACAATTATGTATCAATAGTCTTACACTGATCAGTTTGCTTGTACATACTAAGTGATGTCTATTCAAATACGTCATATAATATTGGAAAAATAGCAAAAACAGTGACAAAACAAAAACTCTACATGATTTTTGGAAAAGCTAAATGTTTAAATTTAATTCACAACCTTCATACTAATGTAATATGTATAAATTGTAAAGAATTTTGTAAGAAAATAAGTCTATAATTAATCTAAAATAAGTTATGTAAATTTAAGTTATAAATTAAGTTAATAATTAGTCTCTAACTTAAAAAATAAAAGTTATAAATGTTGTAAGCTAATTTTTTAATGTGAAAAACTGATACGAATCTATAATCCGGAATTTTTCCGTTGTATTCAATAAAGCGGAAAACTGCTTAAAGCGGAATTTTTAACTGGTCCCATGCTATTCCGCATTAGACAATGTTCACTGTAATATTATTGTAGTAAATTATTTGCTATATTTGTTATTTGTTGTCTACCAATTGGGACATTCTTATAGAACAATAAAGTCTGGTTTATTTATAGGCTAACTGGGATGATATGGAGAACACGGTCACACAGAAATTAATGAACTTCGAAAATACGCATGCGCGTTACTTTAATTGCCTATTTCAGACGCCCGCCCGTCACATTTAACTGTAAGCGATTTAATAAACTTGAATTTAGTACTTATTAGTTATTATTATTTATCACTTTATCAGTAAAATACAAGTTTGTAAAGGAGTATAATTTTGAGGGTGATATTGCAATGGGATAGTTACATTGTAATAATCAATTATGAGATACAAGTTACTAAGTGCACACATGTGTGACTAGATCTTTAAAAATCTACTCGTAGAAAAAATATTTATTGGTATCTACGTGTATTTATATAATTATATAATTGTTAATAAAATTAAAGCGCATTTTTGTATATTCCGTTATATACCTAAATAAATACACGATTAACTATTATACCACTACATACTATTGATTTACCCATGAAAATATATTATAGGATGGGTTCCAATTCGAGAAAACCGCAGTACCTAATATTTTATCTTAGTTAAAAAACTTTTTGACAGTTAGTTTGTTGCGAACTATTTTTGTAAGCATATTTAAAAAAGAATATTGATCTAACGATTGACAGGCATCGGGTCATTGTTTATTATTTCCATAAAATTACCCATGGATATTTTGATTTTATTACAGATGAATCGTCCACTAACTTGAGATGATGAAAATAATAATGTTTACCTTTGTAAACATTTTTGTATGTTATATATTTCAACTTTTTTGCCTAATCGTATGTTTAAGGTGGTAATTTTATCAATTTAGAATATACTAAATTTAAGCTTGTAAAACGATTTAAATTTATTAGTATATTTTTAAATTATTATGAAAATTATTTTTGATATTTATATTTTAAATGTCATAAAAATTATAAAAATATAAAATTCAACGTAAATGTATTACATTTTTAATTCATAACTTTTTTTTCTTTAATTGTAATTGAGCAACTCAATAATATTATAGTTAATTATTATGCACACTATATTATCGTAGTTTAAAATAATTTTTTCCATACGTAAGATTGCTCAGTTTTAGAGTTAACTGTTGAGTATAATAATATAGTATAATAAGTTATTGTATAAATCAGATGATTTTATAGTTTAAAGTACTTATTATTATACAATATGATTTTATGATATTGGAAAAATATTTAAAATAAAGAATATAAAAAATGATAGTATTATAATAGTATTATAATAATATAGTGGCTGGTTAGTGGATTGCCAATTATCGACTAAAATAAAGTGCAAGAGTAATCTGGTAAACAGGCGTCGGGTGGCAACTAAAGGTACGGAGACGCCGCCCAGCTAGTCGTCGCGCCACACGAACAGGCGTCATAGGCGGAGCTCAGTTGCCAGTCGCCTGTGGTTACCCACCCCTCCACTCCTTCAAATCACAAAAGGAGAAAAGAACTCTAACGTGTACCTTTAATAATAAAAAGAGAGAAAAACCTATAACATTTAATTTACTAAAGCTCTACAGGTAATGAAACAAAAATGATCAAAAACAAGTGAATTATTTAGTATTTAACTTATTTCTTTTATTAGTGTTCAAGAATAAAAAAAATAAATTACTAACAAATTTAGTCAAAAATAAAAACGTGTTTAAGTCTTCAAAATATAGATTTTATTTATGATTGAAAATAACCAAAAGTACATATTGTATTGTGTCGACAAAAAAAAAATATATATATATATATATAAATAGAACACTTTTTATACTAATTTTGTTTTTTTTTGTTTAAAAATATATTAACCTTTTAAATGAAGTGTGTATTTTTATTAAGTAAGCTAACTTTATTTTAAAATAGCCAATAGGAAAAATCACAATAATTCTTACTTAAATTGTAATTTATTATTTTTTTCGGAAATGTTAAATAAAACATGTTATTTAATGTGACTAATGTGTATTTTTAATTTAATTTGTTTTCTTTATTAAACTGTATGAACGAAAAAAAATTATACAATATTATAAATGATTATTTTAGTTATTATACTATATGAAAAATAATAAGTAAAAAATTTTAAAATTGTACAAATTTTCTTCATCAAGTATAGTGAAATTTAAAATAAAATTGAAAAAATTACTATTAAAAGAGAATTTCTTCAATATTACATGTTTATGATATGAATTAAATTATTATTAATTTCAATAAATGTTTAATGCACCATAATAAATTAAGTTAAGTTATGTTGAATGTTTGTATTATAAATATGGTTTTATAATATACAGTTCTTAATTATTATTCAGTTACTATAATATATAAGTTATGGCCGTTGCATTAAGTTTTTAAGATCCTTGAAAATATCGCGTCATATTCTTCAAAACAAAACTGTCTTCAGACTACTGTTATTATATACTTTGATATAAGTTTGTTTTAATACAGACTTGAGTGCATACAAAAGTTTTCCTACAACCAATCACTGTCAATAGTTCTTTATCAATTTTAAAAATTATAAAGTATGTAGGTACTTACTTTTTATGAAAATCGCGTAGAATCGATTACTTATGAGTACCCTTATTAGATTTGTTTAAGAGCCTATATTTAGAAGTAAAGATATTATTTTCAGATTTTATTAAACAAGTTCTTGTATATTTTACCTTAAAAAATACGTATATAAAATATTGTTGAGTCTCTAGAAGTCTGAGAGCTCTGCCATATCAAATAAAATGTTAATTCATTCTTTATTAAATAAGATATCAGTCGTCGCTGATATTTGGGTCGATCGAAGTAATTATTCCGACAAACGTTTTTTTTTCTATTGTCACTATCTCATAAAATGACACAAAATTCCGATAATTGTTCTAATGCGTACTACTGGTATATAAATATATATAAAGATTTCATATGAATAAATATTATTTAAATGAAAAATCTATAGCCCTTGTAATCATGGTGGTTTTATAAACACATAACTTACAGTTATAACAATTAATAAAACCAAATTTTCCCACGATTTTTTTTATATTATATATATATATATTCATATATTTGAATGAAGCTCGGATAACGGATATAAATATTTGCAATTTAAACAGTTAGTACCACTCTAATATACTATGCACAATCGAAAACAATAAATAATTAAATTGAAAATAATACACTGCTGTTTCCGGGTACGTACGTAGTATATAAAGATTTTGAAGTTAACTGTCAAAAACCAACATTTTAACTCAAGTTTTCTATATAGCTATTATTTCTTTTTTAAATATTTGTAAGAGCATATTGGTAATTTGTAAGTACTATAATTTTAATTTATCCATAAAATTTTATTTACAGAGAACTTATTCGGGACTTGGCTGTGTAATCGATTTCAATTATTTGACTTAGTCAATATGTATTGAATAATTTATCAACAAAAATTCAACATGTATGGGACAAATCCTTTGAAATTATCTCAAAATTGTGTTAGAAAATTTGGCTCACCATTTTAAACGGCCAAAAGCTCTTTAAGGTACTGGTGATTTGATGATTTAATTTTTAGGGAAAATCACTTATAAATTTATAATTTGTTTTTACTGTTTCAAAATACTTGCGAATAATATTTATGCGTCATCGAAAAAGTGGAAAGATTTCGAAGTAGTTAGCTGTGATATAAATTGTTATAGTTTCATGAAAAGAGCATAATTTAAAAATTAGCAATTCACGCTTATCAATAGGTGATTAATAAAATATTATTTGAAAAACTTGAAAAAAAAAATTAGATTTTATACGACTTGCTTCATGGACATCATATTACGTTTACTTATGTATTTTACAATACGATTGCTTTTAGATCGACTAAAACCACAGATGATAGTAGTGATTTAACGGCGTGTTTAATAATAATAATAATAATAATAATAATAATATGCATGAATAATGTGATTAATTTTTTTCGTTCGGCGTTGTTTTAATTTATATTATTCGAAAGAAAGCAATTTCCTCGGCCACGCTGTAATCCCCAAGCAAAGAATTCAGTGCACCCGCGGATCAAAAATAAATAAAAAAAAAAAACGTTCAAGAGGGTGGTAGGAAATATATAACAATAAAGTGTCTGTGTGTGTGTGTGTGTATGATATAAATATTTATATATATATATATATATATATCATAGTTAGACGAGAGTTGCACGGCGGACGGTGTAGTGAGCGGGCAAAAAAAAAATATCTGTGAAAGCGAGTCTGCATGTATTTCGAATTCACCGGGATTATGAAATGTAAAGAAAGGGAAAAATGCGTCTGGTCAATTAACGATTCCGGGGCAGAACACGATTAAAACGGAGACTCATCAACCGGACTGAAGGGAGGAGGACGAGTGATGCGGTCGTATGGATCAGAGAGGTGTGAGGGGTGATGGTAAGATGTCGAGGGATTTTCCATGTTTTATTTTTATTTTTTTTTTTTTTTGCACGCTTGAAGAAAATATTCCCCGGCACAGACGCACTATGTTGTTGTTGTTGCAACAACATCGACGTCGCAAATTAAGTGCCGGGATTAAAAGCGAAGAAAAAAAGTGCGCGGGGCAAAAATGACTGTAATATTGTATATGCGCTTAATAACGATACGGACGAAGGGACCGGTGTGCGTTGGAGGGATGGCGTGGAGGCAAGAAACGAAACTACCGGGGTTTTTAAATTTTTTTTTTTTTATTTATTTACTCTGCCGGGAAAATCTGTATACATTAAGTGGCACCGGGTCGGCGGTGGAAAAACGTTTTTTTCTCCGTTTATTTTCTTAATTATCGGGTTAAGACGGGGATCACTGTCTCATTTTTTCCTCTCATCAATGAGCACGTACTACACTGTACATAATTCACCGTTAGGTCACGTGCCCGCTAGTATACTTTGCATATATATATATATATATATATAATGTCTACGCTGCACCCGAATCCAACGAGCCTTAAAACTTAAGTATGCGTACACGTCTAAACCGAAATTAAGTGGGGCCATTCGTTTTGCGTCGTCTTATATAATCACCGAGAAGATAATTACAAAAAAAAAAAAAAAAATTAACGATAAGCTCTCTAAACAAAGACGTAGACCTATTATCTTAAAAATTTTATTTAGTAACAAACATCCGCGTTTAGTAAATTTGATGAACAAAGTGTCTAGTCAATAATAGTGACAATTTTTCCATCTGTATATCATAATAAAATATAATATTAATTATTTGAAAAGTTTTACTATTATGAACGAATATATAAAACTACAAAAACTAAACTCATTTGACATAAAGCTATAACCACACGGAAAAAAAACCAGTTTAAAAGATTTAAAGTTTTGTTTGAATTAGGTGTATGACGGTTAACTATAGAATAGTTCTATCATATTATATAATGTTTATTTTAACGGAACTACGACACATTTTGTGGTCTTTCATAGTCATATATGTTATCGTTTTATCTTATTTTCGTATACATTTAAGAGTAACTTTCTAGCAAATGTTTAATAATATGCTATTAAAAGCAAAATTGTTTAAGATTTTTTATTACTTTTTAAGGTTATTTTTTTAAACTTTATTTGTGTTTAAAAATATTACTTCATTTTGGCTTTTTTGGTACTATTTAATAATAAAAAACTATTTATTAATTTTATCTATCGAGTACATGTAATTATTATGTTTTGTATCCCGGGTCACTGAATTGAAGATGTTTTATGAATTGGATTTTCTTGTTTGGGGTTTTCATAATGAGTGGACATATTATGAACATAATCCAGAACTTGTAGGTAAATATTTTTAAACCTTAAAATATTGATTTATTGTATGATATTAATGTTTTGACAAAAAATGATTATATTATCAGTATATTATATTTTTTTTAAATGTCGTGAATGAATGTGTTCCTTTAAAAAATTTATATATATTATTATAATTTATTTATAATAATAGAATACCTAAACTAATAATAAATTTTAATTTTGTATAAGTGAGTAAAAAAAAAAAAAAGAATGAAATTATTTCAAATATATAAATAAAAATAGCTTTAAAGTTTTTTTTTTAAATGTTAGTTGACCTAAGTTCAATAAAATTTTACATTTATTTTTGATACATATCATTTGTACTCGGTAATTTTAATCTTTTAAATATATATTTTAAACAAATTGTCGGATGAACATTAACTATATATAAGAACATTTTTCAAATATTTTTTTTCTTTGAGTTATTTGCAGACGTTTGAAATTTTTTGATTTTCTTTTTCTTTAAATGTCGATAAAAACTATTTGTTAAAATGTGTAAAAATTTAACACAGATTCTATATAAATTAACCTTTATTTTTTAAAAAAGAATTTAAAATACATGGGCATATTATAATATTATACATTGTAAGAGGATTTGAATTTCAAATTTTTACAAAATTCATCAAAATCGCTATAGTATGCATTTTATTAAATATACTTGTTATTTACTTAATATTTTTTTTAAAGTTTATAACTTCTTTTTATTTTACTCAAATAAAATGCTCAATGTGGTTATTTAATATAAATTTATTTTATTTTAAAATTATAGCACTAAATTGTACGGCAAAAAAATATCACCCAAATATATTTAGAAAATAAATTAGTTCTATAAATACATATTAATCACATTATATTATTGTAGTTTTATAAACAAGGATAAAATTTAAATCATCAAATAATATTAAAATATTGATTTTTTTTTATTAATATTTATTTTTGATTACAATTTTGGGAGTTTTAACTCTTGATAACTCTTTGATTAGTAGTATATAGTATGAATATAATATTAGTAAGAATAAAAAATAATAATACATATCTACATTATTCAACATGAATAACAAGTAGCGAAAACTAAAATGATGATTTTATTTATTACAATATTGATCGAAAAATTTAAAATGATAAGACAGTTTAAGAAATGTAAATTTATGTAAACGGAAATAATAGATATTTTTACGAACTATAGTACTATATTAAAATATATTTATAAAAACAACTGTATATAATATATAGTATGATAATATTTTACTTCTATATTAATAATGGCAATATATTTAAGTGGTTTCTTTATTGTATATTCTTTTATTCACTGTAATTTAACTGTAATTTTTTTTACTTATGTACCTATATTTTTATCATTACAGTTAAAAATATTAAAATATGATCGATACCTATGAAACATTTTAAAAAGATACTTGTATTACATATTATTATGAAATGTAAATACATACATTTACCAACTGAAAGTTAACATGAACAATAATATTCGCGATTAAAAAAGTTCATGGAAATACCAATATCATAAAATTATGATAAATTAAATAAGTTATCACCAGCCATGTCCACTTCAGGAATAATTATTATAATGTATCGTTTTTAACTAAAGTGATTTTTCTTATTATTATGAATCGAAAACGAACCACAGAAACTCAAAATTTTTACAAAGTGCTTATATTATTAGTTTCTATACATATAACGGTATAATTTTTCAAATATTTCAACTTAATTTGAGCTTATTACAGATAATTGAAATTTTCATTTTTTTTTTTTTTTTTATTTGTTAAAAAATATTTAATTGGTAAAAATGTTTGAAAATTTAGTACACGATTTCTTTCTTAAATTGTCCATACTGAAATCATAATCATAAAATCAAAATCAAAAATAATGTTAAAAGGCACTTTTTATAGACATTTTAAGTTAAAAAAATTACTAATTTAAATGGTAAATAATAACATTAATTATTTAATTATAGTTTAAAATATTATTTATGATAAGTTTTTCAATTTTACGTATATTATGTTTTTATGAATTTCTATACACTACAAAATTACTGATTTCTTTCAAGATATAATTATCTATTTATACTGTGAATCTATTTTTAAAATTTTACGGTATTTACAGAAATGTGTTATTACATTTTAAGTTATATAAGTTGGTATAATAATATGATATAAAAACATATTATTATTATAACTGAATACAATTAACTTAATAAATGGAATATTTTCGGAAAAAATTATATCAAATTACCGTATAATACAAGTCAGATCAATTAATTTAATAATATGTTTAAAAAAAAATATCATAAAATATACTAAATGATAAAGGTCGACACTCTGACAAGTTATCTTCGCTTAAAACCATTTTTAAATATCTATATTTTCAATGATATATCATTGAATTCAAATCCAACATACCCATAGCAGTGACCCACTTGACACCAAAAGTACAGTAGCATGGTACCCACTTATTCTCTTATTCATATTTTTTAATTTTTTTTTTTTATTGAATTTATATCTTTAATTTAATAATTATTTAAAGTCGTTTTTCATTAATTATATATGTTGAGTAGTTCTATCTTAAAATTCATGTACTTAAATACTATAGTTTTCCCTTTTTTTTTTTTTTTTTAAATGTGATTACAATTTTCGTTTTTTAAATTTTAGAATATTAAAAAAGTATTATAGTGGTGTATATGCATTTGAGTCAAGCTGTTTTTGTTGAATCAGGAAACGAAAATATAAGTATGTGGGTTAAATTAAAAATTATAATTTATTTACTAAATTAATATTCTGAAGGGATCACTTAAGATAAAGAGTTTCGCTAAATAACAATATAATAATAATAATATATATCTTTAGTTTAATATGATGATCCTTTGAAGTGGACCTTTCGGTCAACCAAATTCAATTACACTCTAGATGAGAAAGTCTCTATAGACGTATGCGAGTAATTTAATCTGCGCTACTGTTGAGTAAAATCGGAATGGCTAATTAGATGGTCCATTAATCACATCACCCCAAGCAATAGGTAACTCTATTAAAGGCTCTACCGGTGTACATAATAATAATATAGTTTCTCCAAGACCTTTGATTTAAAATCGAACTACGTATATATGATTATATAAAGAAATGTTATAATTTTATTGCGGATGGATGACTTATGTTGATTATTTAATCAATTTAAAAGATAAACATTGAAACATTTATGTTATTTTATTTGAAACGCTCTTTTGATCTTAAGTGATTAATGGAAACCTTTAACCGGATATTGAATCCACGGGGTTATAAATAAAGTAGTTTAAAATTATGAGTAGGTAAAGCATGTATATTATATAAATACACCAAGTATTAAATGGTAACTCATTGGAAAAGTTAGGTAGTATAAGAGTCAATGACGATATTGCGTACAACGAGTTTAGTGAATATTAGCCGTAGTCCCATTTCACCATTTTTGAAGCCAGACTCGAAAGGTTAAAGCTAAACATATTATATTAATTACATATTTTTTTCTTTTTTTATATGAATAAAAATGTGTATTTCAGAGCAGTATTTAGTATCGATATCTTACATGATGGCATAACATACCACATACAAATAGCAAAACAACAAATCAAATATTTTTATGAATATCCTCGATAAATTTTTCTATGATTTTTTTTTTTGCTATTATTATTACATTATTCATTATTTGTACATAATTTATTGCCTATTAGCGTATAAGAACAATGAAAAACTTAAACACGGGCATAATGAATTTTATACAATTCTAAACACTAAAAAGAAAAAAATCAAAGAATATATTTTTCTTATAATTTTAGTTAGTAATTATAATTTTCATATTTTTTGAGTAGAAAAACATTATACAAATTAATTTATCTTTTCTTAGTAAAAAAATGTTGGTATAATTTTCAATAACCGTAAATAAACATTTTATTTTAGAATTAATTTTTAAAATTTTATTATGAATTAATATTTTCTAATTCATTATAATCATGGCTGTAACTTTATTGCGATAAAAAGTTATAAAATATGTATGCAATAAAAAACTTAAAAATATTCCCTAAAAAAGAGAAAAATATGATAAATTAATAAAAATAAATTAAATAAAAATGAATTCATAATGTTGCATACTTAGAATATTTCAGAAAACGTAAAAATATTTTAAGTAAATACTTTATCATGAAAAACGAGATGGAATACTAATAATAATAATCTGTGGCAAAATTATTAATCTAATAGGATGTTCATATTTATATTTAACACATAATTAGTTAGAATTAGTACATCATAGATTAACAAAGGTCATCAATACATAACACCTTGACTAAAAAAATATACCTACTATATAGGTAACATTAGTTATCAGCATCTTCACTTGTTTATGATAATTAATATTTAGTTAAGAACATTAACTTATTTATGTATTTTAATAGAAACAGTTTTATAATAAAATATAAAATTTAAAACATTGTTCTTTTAAATACTTTTCCTGTGCTTAATGATATTTTAAAAATGTGTTGACTAATTTTAAACTATTTATAAGCTTTGAATATTTTAAGTTTAAAATAATAATATTTTTTTTATGTATGTTGACATATTGATAAAATCTTGTAATTTTCAATCAAAAAACTAGAAATATCAAATGAAAATAAACACAATTTGTTTTTGTAACATTTTCAAGTTTGAATTTTAACAAAATTGGATAGTAATAGAACAATAAAAAAAAATTAGCTATTTTGTTTTACTTCAAAAATATTGTTTTTAAGGACTTGAAACTATGTACTATCACATATTATGTTATTATTTATTATATACAACAATATCACAGTCAAAATATGTTAATTAATTTTAAACTATTTATACTGTAAACCTATTAACACCATTTTACGGTACTTTGGTATGGCATTGAATAACAAATTAATAAGTTATGTATTTATTTAATTACATAAAATTAACGGGACAAGGCTTTATAACAAAGAAAGAAAAAAACATTACATATTAATTGACATAATATGAAAACTGCTAGACATGTGATAATAAAAAAAATAAAAATAGCAAAAAAATAAAAAATAAAAAGAGAAAAATTTTAGCCTAAAAGACAACACTAAAAAATAAATAATTAAGCTCTATGTTTTAAAACCAACAAGTTTTAGTATTAAATACTTGATGAGACAAAACGAAAAAATCCAAGACTGTTGAGATTCTATTGGCGTTAAAAATGGCTCTTGAAAAAAATTAATTTTTTTCACTATTTGTATTAAAATTAGGTATATGGAACAAACCAGAATTTCATGTATACCAACTAGGGATTCTAAATCCAAATAAACTTAAAATAGCTGGTCAGTTTATATTCTTATTTAAAACATCATAGACAAACATTAATCTATTAAATCATGCCTGATGTTAAGAGAGTCCTATAAAATCTTGCACCAAAAAGATAGAGTCTCTGAAGATTGTACAATGAGTAATAAAAGCAACTCTTTTCCGAAATTTATACTGAATATTATTTAGCTCATTTGAGTAAGTAAGTAAGTTGAATAGTTATTAGACCAAATTAAAGAGCCAAATTCTAGGTTTGATCTAACTAAAGAAGTACACATTTTTTTTTAACACATAAGATTCCTAAAGTTCTTAATATTTCTAGTAATAAATCCCAATATTTGATATGCCTTATTTATGATAATTTTATGATTTTATTTTGAAAGATAGATCAAATTCAAAACAAATACCTAAATTTATAATAGACGAACATCTTTCAAGAGGGTAGTTATCAATAAGATAATTATGAAAAACAGGACTTTTACTGCGCAAAAAAGTTATAATTCTACATTTATCATAGCTTAAATATAGATAGTTTTTTTTACTCAATAATACAAGTTTATTTATATTAGATTGCAAAAAAATTTTGTTCAATAACATTTTTGATTTAACAGTAAATTTTAACATCATCAGTAAACATCAAAATGTTCACTGAACTATTTAAAATAAGAGGAAGATCGTTAGTAAAAATAAGGAAAAGAAGTGGTCCCAAATGAGATTCCTGTGGAACTCACGAGGTAACTAAATATTCATTGGAATAATGAAAAGAAATTTTATTTACTTAATATCTATTACAAAAATAAGAAGATAACCAAATTAGAAAGTTTCCATCAAATCCAAAAATTTCAACTTTAAAAATAATAAAGAGTGATTAACTTTATAAAACGCCTTTTTAAAATCAATATATATTACATCCACCTGATAACCTTGATCAAAGCTGTTTATAAGAACATTTCTATAAACTAATAAATTAGTATAAATTGAGTGCTTAGGTAAAAAACCATGCTGAGACAAATACTATTAGATAATACATTTGAATTTTTTTTTAAAAATAATAGCTTAAAAAACGTTTAGTATAATTGATAATTTAGAGATTGGTCTGTAGTTTCTGACATTATTTTTGTTATCTGATTTGAGAATAGGAGATTTAAAAGATTTTTTAAATTTAATTTATTTTATATTTATAATAACTTATATTATACGCCATATGGATAATATTGCAATAATTATTATATAATCTAAACGATTTGTATTTGTCAAAAACTAATTAAACTTACCTTGATTACCAATTTAAAAATAAATTATTTAAAGCATTATTATAAGTATACAATACTATAATATATAATAATACATAATATTCCTAAGAGTATAAGCTGATTCATTGTTAAATAACCTCTGTTCATAGAATCCTTTTTCGTATTGAATGATATACCATTGAGCTTAAAGCTTAAACTTAACATATTCATTACGATTATAATAACCTATATATTGATAAATAATTAAATCATAAAGGACACTCAACACTTAATATTCAAAAGAGCGACTATCGGATTTTATTTTTATCGTATTATTTTAGTTAATAATATTTGATATTGTTATCAGTTACTGTAAATTATTAGATTTTTAACACGTTCACATTCGTGAGTACCTATCTATTTCAAAATTCGCGTCCAGTCAGGTAAATATTATTAAAATTACACTCAAGATCATTTATGATACGTTTAATAAACATAAAAATGCTGAATGACTATGTTAAATATTATGAATATGTTTGCCATCAGCCGATTATTTTATATAACGTATAAAAAAAATTATAATTTATTTTATTATAATATAATTTATACTTATTGTGGTCATCATAATATAATATATATGCGTGTGTGTGTATGTGTGTGTGTGTGTAAATATTTATATTGATAAGTATATACAATACAATTTGATATATAGATGTATATTAATTTAATAAAACCTAAATTTCACAAATTCATTTTTAATTAATAGTAATCTACATTAATCTAAATATTGTATCATTAATTACAATCAATTAAAAATAACCTTTGTAAATTTTCTTATCAAATGTATTGATAATATTTTATCTAGAATCCTACCATTTTTTTTAACTGTTTTGTTTTAATACATGCAATAATATCTACTTATATACTAATTGGAAAAAAGTAACTATTTAACAATGTTTTTATTTGAATGAAGTTCTCATTTTAAGATTGTGTTACACCTAAAATACTTACAATAAATTCGTCGAAAACAAAAATGGTAAGAATTAAAATGATGCATGTTTTTATAAATTACTTTAATAACTTGGTATAATAGAAATGTACACATTTGAACTCAGTAGTCTGTATACAATTTTTTATCAAGTGTTACTATCTTTGTTTTCTGTACATACCATGATATAATTTTTTAAATATTTAAGAGGACGTTGCACACTCATGTGTTGTCTCCATCATATACCTGTAAGACATGATAAATTTTCGTTCACCAGTTTCAATAGTGTGCTTTTAGTTTTGATGTTAAAGTGAATTGACCAATTATCAAACTTTTAGGTAAGAATATTATCTGTGTTCTCTTGTTAGTTTTTAGGATATTTTAATTTTTAGATGAATTATGACTATGAAAAATATAAATATTTGAAAATGCTCATAATTCACTTAAAAATTAAAATATCGTAAAAAACTAACAAGAGAACACAGATAATATTATAATATTATAACCTAAAAGTTTAATATATGTAAGTTCACTATAACATAAAAACTAAAAGCAAGCTTTTGAAACTGGTGAACGATAATTTACCATGTCGTACGTGTGTAAGACAGAGACAACACATACGGATGCGACTTCCTTTTAAATGGCAATTATTATAGATATTATAAACAATTGAAATTTTCAATTTATTAATTTATTTTTATTTAAATTTATGAAAAGGTAATATTTCTAGAATATTTAACATGTACATTTAAAAGATGTTTATTTGTCAATTAAAAAATGTTGAAACATTTGAATATTTGTCAAAATTTTGAAAATTTAAAAATTTATTTAAAAAAAATTTTTTTTTTTTTATTTAAGATTTAAAAAATTAATACGTGATTTCTTATTAATTTCACTACAAATAAAAATTTTAAAGTGGCTTGGCGTGGCGCATTGGCTCCTACCAGTCGCGGAATGCGACTGAGTGTAAGTAACGGCCACAGCTACTAGCTCTCGGATGGGTGACCACCCGGGTTGATAATGGTTAAAAACCTTGCCTCACACACACGTGTTTGCTATCAACCGTAATAACCGGTAACAATCGTAAAAACAACCTACCGTATCAATTTTACCCCTACCCGCAATTCATAACCCTTAAAACAGCTAATGAGCCTAATCGCCGGGCTTAAGTTTAAAACATTTTTTCAAGACTGTTTGAAGTTCAAATTCATACTACATTAAAAACCATTCGTATAATATATTAATGTAGAACATTTCTCTTTAAAACGATTTTTTTTCAAACAAATAACCGTACATAAGTAGGTACTTTAAATTGTTATAAAATATTCATACTATTTTTTTTTATACATTTTTCATAAATAGTACAATTTTATTTTCTAATCATTTTGATTATTTTTAAGCTTTTTATTATAGTTTTAAATTTTTGATTTTTTTTTCTAAGAAAATTGTTTTTTTTAAATGTGTATAATACTTATTTACTGAGTCAAAATTCTTAAAAATGTAATTCAAAATTTCACATTAGTTGTTGTTATATCTGTACAAATTATTAAACAACATAAACTTTATATATATATATCTGACTTTAAATTTTTATCAAAAAAAATGTATAAATTATAAGTATTTTGTAGAATACAATGTATAAAATATTTAGTTTTTATCGTTAAAATTTTAAAAATAAAATAGTATTTTCTTTATAAATAGTTTATACTGAAACTAAAAAATATAAAAACACAATAATTATTAACTAAAAGTTTGAAATTATATATTTAATGATAAATAATTTTATTTTTTGTTATTAATCAAAATAAAATATTAATGAGAACTTAAAACTTGTACGTATTTTATAATGCAATTTTCAAAATTTTTATATTTATTTTATGATATTTATTTATACTATAACCTATTCACGCTATTTTATGATCATTTTAGTAAGGTGTTATCAACTGAAAAATTAATAACATAATAATATAATATGTTATAAATATATATTATTTAATAATATACCACACATATAGCGCCTAAACTAATTAGTTTGAAATTTTAAACGTCGGTTTTGAAAAATAGGAAACTCATAATTATTAGGTGGAATCCACGAGTGCTTTAACAATTTATAGTTTTTAACGTCATCAATTGTATTGTTATTTAAATAGAAACCTATGTCTGATTGTCACTGTCGAATAATCCCTCTGATGACAAAACCAAGAAAGAAACTATAACCTTTCGTTTTCTGTAGTATTGTAATGATATTCATATTATTACGCCACATAGCTACATATCTAAATATCATTATTATACTAAATTCACACTATTCATAAAACATAACAATTAAATGTACTATACACCTGTTTACTATAATATAGTAAACAGGTGTAGAATATTATTTGTTTTAGAATATTATTCTAAACTATGTGCCATATCCAAATTATTCAGATACAATATATACGATAATATAATGTTATACAATATTTACAATAACAAAACAATAAATATCTGTGCCTATGTACCTCAATATTATATAAAAATAACTACTAAATCTACTTGTACTTACATATATATATATATATATATATACCATAAGCTTTATGACAAAATGTGCGTTAATAAAAACACGTACCTTTTACCTATGTACCTTTGATAATAAACGACAATAACATAACAAATCTGTCAATAAGTACCAAGGGTCAATACTATAAAAAAAGCCCCTATTTTTATGAAACGGTCAGTTTACTAACATCATTTTAGCCTGCCATATACCATTAACACCTATTTTTGAGTTAGACGCCATACTCTCCATTCACGGACCATTGCTGCTTACTCGACGGATATTGTTACTACTTAAATAAAACTAAACTAATAAATAATACAAATTATTTCCTGAAAATTCAGGGGAGGGGGAGAGTTGAATCCCTAGAACCCCCCTTTGTATACGCGCCTAAATTATTTAATAAATCAAATATTAGTAATATAATAAATGTAATGTTTTAGAATACATGAAATCAATCTACCATAAAACTAAAAATAAAATAAATGATTTTAATATGTATATTATCAAAAAACATAAAAATACAAACGGTCTCCGCTCAGAATCGTTTTTCGTATTTAATATTAAATATTAACATCATTGAACTCTAATGTATTATGATACATATTTTTTTTAAATTGTTGATCAAATAGTGTAGGTTCTGTTAAAAAGTTTTAAAATTTAATAAACAATTTTATTTAAGTTACATTTACAGGAATTGAATAATATAAAAAAATAAATAGTCACGGTTTTGTATTAGTATGTAAAATGATCTATTATTTAATTTAAGTCTTAAAAATAGAATAAAATGTTCCCATAATTAATTATAACTAAAACCTAAAAATTTAAAAAAATTATATTTAAAACAAAATTGTGATTGAAATTAAAAATAACGATTCAATTTCAATTTCAGTTTTTTTTTTATTTGGAAATATTATAAATAGGAACTTTATTTTTTTACAAATTATATTAAATTTCAAAATAATATAAGGTTGCATTTTAAAATTATCTCAAAAAGGTATAAGAATAATGTATTACATAAATGTATGCTATAATAATTAATAATATAAAAAATGTGATGTTTTCGGTAAGAATTAATTAAATCTACCGTTTGACTATAGACTATAAGTAATTTATTAATTTATATATAACCTATGGTATTAATAAAATAAATTATTTATCATTGAATTTAAATACATAATAACCAAATCAATTACTATATAGGTGCTTTGATATCTACAGAGCATTAGAACGGTTATCTGATATCGATTATTGTTATATGGTTTCATATAATGATCGTATTATTTGTATTAATACTACTTTGTATTGCATGAATATTTTGCAAAACTATTTAAAAGGTTCAGCAACTAATTTTGACTAAATTTTAATTAAATTAGTAAAATGTAATATCGTTATGTTATTTTTATTTTGACAATAAAATAATAATTTATAATTGTTCCGGTCAAAATTATACACCTACAATTAAATTTTTTTTTTTTATTAGTATATTATTATATACCTTTAGTTGCTGTATTATCAAGTCTAATTTCTGTTTGAATCATACCGATTTGCAAATACATTATCATACGCATGAGTGTATTATGCTATCGTATTCAATTTAATATTATAACATTGATTTTATTTTATATGTTTATTCGTATTTGGAGAAATATTCATTTGGCTAATAATACAATATAATAGAATTGTTAATGATTTGTTTCAGTCTATTCAACTAACTAGTTTAGTGATTTTGGTAGCAATAGCCACCGATATTGTGTTCAGTGCCCCAACAACCTCGGACCCAAATACTTTGACAGATTCTAATTGCGATTTGATAACACAACTCATAGACAGCAAATACCCACTGACCGACCCAGTAGTGTTACCTGATGGCAGTGTTAAGTACCGCATAGCTATTATCAGTGACTTGGATGGCAACTCAGTGAGCCCAGACAAGGCTTTTACGTGGATCAGCTATTTCAAAAAGGGGAATTTGACTTATAACTCAGTTACCAAAAATATCACGATTGAATGGGATTCCACGAATAACGGTAATCAATTCAAATCGAATTTAGCGACGAGTGGTCGAGGTTTAGAACTATCAGAATTAGTTACCTATAATGGTAATCTTATAACACTTGACGATAAAACTGGTTTGGTTTATGTAATCGATGACAACAATTTGATACCTTGGGTATTGGTTGTTAATGGCAATGGACGAAAAACAAAAGGTAATTATCCATATCTAATATTATATATCAGTGGAAGACATAAGCGCCAAAATTAGATAGGAAAAAAAAAGTCGTATCGTACAAAAGCGCCAAAATCATATCGTATGAAAGCGTCAAAATCCTAGGTACCTGTGTGCTATGGCTAATAGATATTAAATAACATATATTTAATTTACTGTCTACTACCAAGTAAAAGTTCAAATTGCTACGAATCAATGTGGAAATATACATAAAAATTGTGTGAAAAATATAATTTAGAATTTTCTCCAAAAAGACTTTTAGTTGATTTTGAAAAAGCAGCACATGATAGATTTTTAGCAGTTTTTCCAAATTCAAAAATAAAATTGTTGTAAATTTAATTTAGGGCAATCGTGGTTTCAGGAAAATTCAAAGCTTGGGTCTTCGAAAATCGAAATGAATACGTGAAGAACTCTGAAATAGGGTTTGATTGAAGTATGTTTTTGGTTTGGCTTTTCTTCCGCGCACCGAAGTATCTGATGCTTTTGCAGATTTAATGTCCATTGCACCTGAAGATCAAACAATTTCCAAATTTAGTAATTACCTTTTAGAAACATACATTAATTCTAGTTTATTTCCATCTAATATTTGGGCTAAAATTCCGGATAATGACGTTATAAGAACTACAAATGCAGCTGATTCATGTCATCGACATTTAAAATATCAATTCTATGTGGCTCATTATTCCGTACATATAGTAATTGATGTATTATTAAAATTACAAAGCGAAACATATTTATTTATGAACTCTCCTCCTAACAATAAATTAAGGGTATCTCACCATGAAATAATTTTACAATGGAAGAAATACCAGAATGGTAAAATAAATCGTATCGAATATGTAAAAAAGGTGGGGTTAAAAATCAACCAATTTTTTAAAATTTATAATTTATTGACATTTTTTTATAAAATTGCAATAGATTTATTAAATTTATATTTATTTGTATGTATATTATATTTTAACAATTTATTATTGACAATATTCTCAATATAATATATTATATAATATAATTTTTTATAAGATGGCAATTTTTAATAATTATACTTAATATATAAAATATTAATTTTGACGCAAATGATATAACATTTTTGCACTTTTGGCGTTTATGTCATAAGTTGGGTAAAACAGGTATACAATATTAGATTAGCTCTTATGTCATACAAATTTTGGCGCAAATGATTGGTCATTTTTGTACCTTTGGCGCTTATGTCATGTAACCATATATAATATAAAATAATTTCTATATACTCGTAGATAAATATATATTGTTTAACAAAATAATATTAAAATAATTCGAAACTTTCAATAAATTTCGTACATTTTATTCACATTATAGCAGTCAAATGGCTTATTTTTATTTATTTTTTGTCGAAGGTTTTATTCTATTAAATTTGATACATTTAAAAATAACCATTTCAAATTGTTAACATTTTATAATATATATATATATATATATATTGGATAGGTGGATTAGGTGTTATTAAAAAATTGCTCATTTAAGAGGCCAATTGTATTTGCTGTAGTTTTTTTTTTACTTACATAATAGTATATAAATTTAAAAAAGAGAGAGAAAAACTCTCTAATTTCTAGTTTGATCAATAAACTTAGTATGACATGATAATATCACGTTACGACAATATTGTAGGAATGAAAAACGAATGGGCTACAGTCAAGGGTTCAAAACTCTACGTGGGCTCACACGGTAAAGAAATGGTGACGGAGGATGGAAAGACAGTCACTGATCTTGGATTAATGTGGGTGAAGACCATCGACAAGTTTGGTAGTATAAAGCACTTGAATTGGACAGAAAATTTCATCAAAGTCCGGGCAGCCATCAATATACACTTCCCGGGATACATGACTCACGAGGCAGTTGAATGGAGTGACGTACATCAGCGATGGTTCTTCTTGCCAAGAAAAGCTTCAGAAAATCCATTCGACCCGTTGATTGACGAAAAGAAAGCAACGAACGTATTATTGTCTGCTACACCAGATTTTAATGACATTAAGGTAAAGAAAATAACATACAATTGTACTACATAGTTTATCAAAACTAGTGAAATTATATACCTACTATTAAGTATTGTCTATTTATATTCAATGTGGAAACTAAGTCGTACGTTTTGATGTTGAGTTTTCATCAAATTTCATTTGAAATATCAGTATTTTCATTTAACTTTCACTGTTTTTTTTTTTTTTGTTTTTGGTAATAGAATATGTGTATTCGCATAATGATTTCTACAGTTAGGTTAGGTACTTTTATAGTTTGGATATTGATTTTTCAACTTTCTTTATCATATTTGATACCTAACTGTTTTATATTGCTTTTATTAATAACCTAACTTAGGTATTTAATAATACATTATGTGATTATAATGGTTGCATTACCTATATACGCCTACAATAATTAATGTAATTATAAAAACTACTAAAATTTGATCTTCGTTCTTACTTTGAAATCTGTCCTTCTTTAAAATGCTTGTGCTACTCAAAATTGAAACAATGTCACAACAAAATTTCTCTGAAAGCTAATTTAATCAGCTTAAAAATATCGATAACATTTTTATCAATTCTGAAACAAAATTAAATAAACGCGCGTTGTTCATGGTGAAATTAATGTCAAAAATATCTAATTTGGATCACACCAGGTCGATGAATGGTTTGAGATAGCGACTTAAATCGTGTATTAAAATAATGAAAATTATTCATTTAGCCTATTTTGGCTTAATGGTATTACTGATTTGATCTTAAAACAAAAGTTTTTCCTGAAGAATTTTAGTCGTGGTATCATTTTATATACGTCGTGTAGGTATTTCAGTTACACAAAATCTTTTTATAGTGCCACTTTATCATATTTAATGATTTTATGTTATGTTTATAGGTAGTACGCATTGGCAACCTAGTACCTGACCACGGTTACGCTAGTTTTAAATTTATTCCTGGAACTAATCACAGCGTGATTACTGCAATTAATACACTAGAAGAAGGTGACACCACAGCCACATATATAACCGCGTTCACCGTCGATGGAGAGATTATTTTCCCGGAAACCAAAGTATCTGATCTTAAATTTGAAGGATTCGAATTTATTTAAGTTATTTTATAATTAATCTGTTAAAATTATTTTATACAATGTATAGCTGATACGAACGCACAATATACATTACACACAACATTATAGGTACTTATAAATATTTAATACATCGTAGTAAAGCAGTTTTATTGTACTAGCTAATTTATGTTGTAGTTTTATATTACGGATTTGATTTAATGATATAACAAAAGAGCTATGAATACACTTAGTCTTTATTTAAATGTGTCATTATTAGTGTAAAATTTATTATACCATAAAGGTAGCGAGACAATGAAATATTAAAATGCTACATTTAAATAGTAAAGGAAAATTGAATTAAGCAATTAATGCGTACACTGTACACAGTATATACTATACATAGTTCATAGGCTATGATGTTATATTATTTAAATATTATTTTGAACAAAAACCTAAGAATTATAATCATATAAAACATGGCAAAATCATAAAATCATATAAAATGTCATATTTTCCATGATAAAAAATAGTAGAAATGTAAATAGTCGTTCTGCTATATATTACTTTATAATAACATCGAGTAAGTTACTGTAGTAAATTAATTTTTAATTTTAAGATCAATCATTACAAACGAAAAACTATTCTAGGTAAAGATAGCATGTCGACTGAAAGCCTATATTACAAGATGTACTTTATGTTATACATATTTATATTATAATAATGAATTTATTTTATTATTAATAATATTTTAGATTGAAATAATTGAATTAATTTTAACCATAGACGTTGAATTTTGAATGTGCGGTATAAAATATAAATATAATATGTTAAAATGTTCAAGTCCTCAAAAATTTGTTTTCGAACTATAAAAAAAATAAGAAAATCGTTATTGTACGTGGGAAAATTTTATTTCGCCGAAATTTAAACTTAAAACACTTGAAAACTTATACTTATTTTTATTTATGTAAATACAATAATGAAACTTATAAAAACTTTTATATTTAATTTTCATAATTTTTTTCTGAGAGAAAAGATGTTTATAGATATTAATACATAAAAAAAATCAAAATGTAATTTTTTTATGGATCACTCAAAAATGTTTAAAATATTTTAAAATTTATATTTATTTATAAAAAAATATTGGTATAAATATTTTGTGAGGATTTCAAGTGTTCACAGTAATTTTATTTTTAGTTATAAAAAAAAAATATATATATAAAAATGTAAAAATTCTCTTTTCTCCTCATTTATTTATTTTTTCGTTTTTTTCCAATTAATTAGAATTAGAAAAAAAACTTAGAATTTTTAATTTTACCATTCAAAAGAATCAGTTAAATCCAATTTGCTATCAGAAACTTCCCTCAAAGTCAATCATTTATCAATTATACTGTCTATACAACTTACATAAAAAATATCACACTATTGTAAAATCAATGTAATTATCGACTCACTTAGAATCTAAAATGTGTATCTGCATATTAATAATAAATATATAGGAAAATAATTATTCATATACTAAAATAATCTTTAAAAACATAATATTTTTCAAAATCAATTTTTCACAACTTATAAAATATCAGATTCTTTGTGATATGCATATGCGTTATAAGAATATATATTATATATATTGAACAGATATAATTGGTTTAACTAATAATGAAATCCTGATGTTTCACTCTGCAATCAATTAACCTTTGTCTGAGAACACGCACAGTGATTTCATTATATCTCCTTGCTTTCTTCGTTCGTTCTTTGGTACCATATTCAAAGGGTCTGACTCGATTACCTGCTATTGGTTGGCTTTTAACGTCCAGTCTTAAATTTATCCTATGCTGTAATGGAATTTACGGTGCATTTTACTATAAATATTTACTATATTTTACTAAAAAACTATATAATTGACGTATTGAATTTGTGTAAAAAAATAAAAAAAAAAACTAGACTATTAAGGGTACACCAACAACACTTAGTAACCTACCAGATGCATTTAAATGTATTGATTTGTATTAAATTATGAGTAAAGCGATACCTAGTAATTGTTATAGCTTACAGATATTATTATTATTGCATATTTAAATTTAAAAAAAAAGTATTATATACTAATTTAATTATTAATAATACTTTAGATACTAAGTAAAGTATACAATAGTAGAAAAATTGTATATTGTATTATTTAACTAATTTTTTATTTTAAATTGGTTATTTAGTGACTAGAAAATATACAATAGATACGTAAAGACACTTAAATATGATTAAAAATAATTTAAATTGATTGAACTTTGAATATATAGGTTCTAATATTTCTGGATTCTAAACAAATATTTTCATCACTATAAATTAATATACATATAATAACATTATAACACCTATAAAAAAAAAAAAAATTGGCACTGTGCCTGCATTTCAGACTATATTTTAAAATTAGTAGCTATTTATGTATTTCAAATACATCTCTTAAAAAATCAGATATAATTAAGTATAGCCATGAAGACGAAGTCAAAATTAATATCGATTAACTTTAACTCTATGTTGAATGATACTTATGTTACAGTGTTACAGTGTATCACAGTGTGTACTTAACTTGTATATACATGTATATACATTTTATTATTATTATTATGGATCAATCCACATCATAGAAAACATATTACAATCCACATAGGTTCATGGTAGTATCATATTATCATGATAATATTATAATATTTGATTATTATGAATTATAACTTAAATACAAATTGTTTTGGTATAATATAATTATATAGTATATTAGGTTTTTTTTTTTTTTTACAGTGCTAGAATAAACAGCAGTAGGTACTGCACAATTAGCGTTTTATAACTGCACATTTTATTTTAGAACTGCAGAATTTGTGTTGTACTGCACATTAGCTCAAGCCCTGTTATATCAAATTATTATCGAAAAGATTCTAATAATAATATAAATAAGTTATATATGAAAATTATTTCAGACGTATAATTCTTTGAATCCTTTGAGAACCTTTTCATCAGAATATTCACAAATTTATGTCATAAATTTTCTGCCACAAACTTGTTATAAGCTAATCGTACTGAAGTCAACCTAATTGTAGTTTTTAATAATAAAAAGTTTTATTACTTTATACTTATTTTATACAATATGATAAAGTCGCATAATATTATAATATTAGTCTCAAATAAATTATTTCAGAAGATAAGAGTATTATCACGATAATATAATTAAAATAATGGATAATTATATTTGTGGTTTAATAATATTGAAACAATAAGTTATCAAACAAATTTCATAAATAAAAACTTATGTAATCTAAGTTTTCGTTCATTTTAATAACATTTGTGTTAAAGTTAATATTCAAATAAATAAAATTCATACAATATAAAATGTTTGTACATATAACATAACATTCGATAAACAAGTGTTCAATAATCATAGAATTTTGATAAATCGAATTTGAAAAATAAATATATGAAAACGTTTTGTTAATTTTAAAAGATGTAAGCTATTATTTTATATATTATTTGATTTGATAATATTCTATGGTATAAAGCCATCCTGTTATTTATAGCCATAAACAAAAATTAAAAAAAATACATCTATATTTAATACTAATAATAATAACGTGTTAGTAAAAATATATTACACAGGTAGTCATAAAATTGAGTTCCACCGATGACTTTATTTTAAATACTTTAATCGTTTATACTTCTTTGCTCCACTAGTAAACTATAAAAAAAACTATTTGTTGACATCAATATTTTAACAAATGAAATATATTAAATTCATTTTCTCAGTTAACGTATGGGGTGTCGCATTATTGTAGTGCGCTCACTTAAAAAAAATAAAATAATAATTTTTTTGGCTGGCTACGACCGCGACGTGGCTTATTTCTATAATGGCCAATAAAGATCCGCGGTCGTTAATAAATCGTTGTTGTCGCTTGGGGCTGACTTAAATTCTTATATTGCGCGCAAGAAGAATCTCGAGAGGCAGACGGTGTGGTACGAAAGAAAAAAACTCTTCTGTAGTATTTTCCCCTCATTCCGTTCACTTGCATTATATTGTTATTATGTATATAATATAAAAATGGAGACTGACATTAATGAAATTTAAACGACATTCTTCATCATCAACCCCATCCTCTAGTATAGTAGTAATCCTACTTCATAATTGATCCCTTCAGCGCCTCTCCTGTGCATCGTCTGTTCAAATCTTTTACTTGTTAATATTTTCCGCCGTTTTCCATCACAAAAGCTCTAAACCCACGTCTCTTTTCTTTACTTCCTCCCACCTATATCCTCTTCTCACCAGGACGTTTTTCTTCCCACCCGTTCTCTCGGCCGCGCATTCATAATTAGAAGCGCGTGACTCCGCCATCGCGTCATCTCCTCCTCAATATATATACCTGCTGCCGCGGCGGCAATGGCAGATCATAATTTAAAAAGGTCTCGGAGCTTAAGGGGACTCGATCTGTCTATTAAGAGCACCTTTATGTATGTATATACATCTGTCTCACTTTCTTCTTCTTTCGCGGGGCTTAGCGTACCGAGAGATACCTGACAAAAGCATCTCAGAAGTTAAAAGGGCTTGTGTCGCTTTTGTGTGCTTAATGCTGCTGGGCCAATGTTATTTTCTTCTTTCTCGAAAAAATCAAAACGTCTTATTATTATTATTATTATTATTATTATTACTACTTTTATAAAACGAAAGAGAGTATTATGTGCTATGATGAATTGACTTGGACTTAAGTGTTGGTGTGACATAAAAGTCGTTTTTTGAAATCGGTTGCTTTTGAGTAAGCGCAGCTTAACTGTAGGAAATAAAAGAAATTATATTTTATTTATTTATTTAATTTTTTTTTCACCTTCAGAAAGTTATAGACTTGATCGTATGAATATATAACAATATAAATATTTATCACTTCTAAACTTGTCTACAAGAATATACAAATATTTATACAATTTAAATCACCTTATTTTAGTAAAGAGTATTGTATAACGTGATTTTGAATTATATTTTCATTTATGTATGCCATGAGTTGTATAAAAGAAAATATGCTTCCAATTTGCACATGAATTAAATTATCTTAGCGACAATACAAGTTTGATCTTTGACATTTAACTATTATAAAAAAAAAAATAAATCTCATTTATAACCATGTACTTTTTTTATGTATTCCATTTATTTTCAATCTTCACATTAAGTTCCTTAATTATTGCATTGGCATCATTTTATTGAAATAATGTTATTTTATTCGATACGAAAGTATATATCAGATAAAAGACAATACAAACAGAATGCTTAAAATTATCTGAACATTTTTATTGTTAAGGATTTTTATATGAACTACTTAATATTATTAGAATATTATCTTTCTGATGAATATTCTATAGTTCATTATTAAATGTAATTAATTATAACTCTCCTAGTTTTAAGTTTTACATTTGTTAATAAATGTGTTTCACGTGAATTTATTATAAAAAGTTAGGTAACAAAATTGTTTTATAATAGTATATTATAGTATATTATTATTTTTTTAGTCAAAACAAGCTCATTCACTTAGTGTAAAATGTAATCGTTCACGAACAGTAAAAGTGTAAAGTATATGTTGAGGGGTGCAGTTAAACTAAATCTCGCTTATCACCGTGGTCAAATATTTTCATTTGTCCCTCATAAAATTGCAGTATATACCTAATACAGAAATAAAAATGTTTATAAGATAATAGCAAATATACTTCTTTCTTTCTCTGTAGAAGAATAGGATATAAAATAAAAATATGATAATTACTCTTATGAGAACATAATTTTCTATATTTATGCATGATAATAAATGTTATGTAAATTAGTTAACAAACTCATTAGTTAACATTGACAAACGTTTATATAGGTTTTTATAATAATGATATTTTATTTTATAAAGTATTGATTTTATTTATTTAAAAAATCTAAGTAAAAGTAGTAAAAACATTTAAATACAAATATAGTTCATTCCCCTCATCAAAATTGCAAACAATAAATAATAAACCAAAGAACTTATGGTGCTACAGAATACAATATTAATATTTTAGTATAATACTCGTTTGATAAAAAATACATTTTTATATTGCAATGATTATTTTAATGAAATATATGGAAATAATAATGTTGTTCGTGAGGATAAATAAAAAAAATACCATGCAAGTTAGTCTTATTACTGCATTGTTTAAGATTTAAACAACGTTTGTAATATACAAGATTATTGAAAAATCTAAAAAATAAAAAAAAAAGATGATTTTAAGAGTATAGGTAATATGTTCACATTTAATCGATTTATTGTGCAAATTGTTACAAAATACCGCTAAAAATATAATACATACGATTTTTATAAGCAATATATATTATATTATATATAAATTATAATTTGAAAATAGTTTGTAAGTATGTATACAATATACATAGGTATGTGGTTAACTTATTTTACGGTATCTAACATCGTAATCATAATATATACGTATATATCGTGGAAAACTAGAAAGGGTTTTTAATTTTATATAAAATCGATAATTGATGGTCTTTCTAATTCTAATAATAACGTTTTGTCGCGTTTATTATTGCGATGATCTGGGATTGCCGTAAGCGATCGCGTGACTAGTGGCCACGCCGTGTCTGCCGTTGCTCACGCTGTTTGCAATCACTGTCGTGCCCGATGACCTCTCGTAACCGTTGCCCCCATACGAGTTACCTTGGTCTTGACCCTGGCCCTGTCCTTGATTGTTGTTACCACGATTTATCGGGCTACCCGACTGACCGTTACCATTACCTGCACCGTTGGGGAATACACCGAACATTATGGGAAACCAAGCATTGAACGAAGCTTCCGCATTGCTGCTCGGACCATCACGACCTAAAAACCACCACATTAAATGTAACTTATTATTATTGTTATAAAAACATATTTTATACATTTATACTACAGATTATGGCATTATAGTTTTAAAGTAGGTCCGTTGAGCGTAACTGATTTTTTTTTTTATTTATTATAGACGTAATTTTATCCTCAAAGAACTAACGTCAAATTAATAAGTCAAAAACAATCAGATGAATTATATATAATTTAATATTGTGACGAAGGCTTAATTTATAGAACAACAAAATAATAATTATAAACTGTTTGACGGATATCGGATGTAAATATTTACAGTAATAACATAAAGTCAATATTAATTTGTGGCGATTCACATATTATTTATTCTCTTAATAAACGCCTGGTTAGTTTAGGGTATTGACAAATTTACGGATTTACCTACGATGAAACTAAAACTTATATATTATTGTAAAAAAAAAAGTATTTTGATAGTTATAATAATAACATTATTTGAATAGTTATAGAGTATAGCTATAATTAGTACATTTCACTATAGTCAATAAAAATTGTTTATAATACATTTGATTTCTTTTAACATTTATTTAGGCATTTTGTCGAAAATCCCGTTTAAGCGTTCATAGAGAGAGGTCTTCTAAGAATAAAACTGTAAGTATGTCACTATAATATAATACATTTTAAAAAGTAGACCGTATCTGTTTTGGAATTTAATAATAAAAATAATATGATTTTAGTATCTTTAAGTGCAGTATTTTCATATTGAATTTCTACTTATGTATCATACCTACTATAAAGTTAATTAAAAAAAAACGCTAATTAATTAAAATATGCTTCAATTATTTTAAACTTACTGTATAACTATACCGTAAAGGAAAAAAGAAATTCTATTTTTAAACGACTGTTTTAATAATAGACTCAAAATAAATTAGTGTAATAAAAATTATCCTTACCCCGGGATTCTTTCATATGGTTTTTACAAAATATTACGAATCAAATATATACTATTCATCTATCAAAACGATAAAGTAATAAACTGCGTATATTACTGTTTGTCTTTAATAAATAAACTTTTCTTCGTATATGTCTTATGAATGTATATTTTGAACTGATAATGGATTACTTGAAAATATATATTTCTCGATAAAACAGTTTAATATATATATATATATATATTATATATATATAAATAACGTAGTGAATCCATAATAAAGTTTTAATGAATTCCTTTAATAAAAAAAAAACCCATTTCAATTAAAAAAATGAACTGTACAATAACACTAAAATTAGAACTAAAACGGTTGATGGTATAATAATATATAATGTTTTTGTATAAGTACACAGCTATATTGTCTAGATAGTAGATAATATTATAATCTTATTGAAATACCCATTGTACACATTATAGTATACTAACGGCAATGACCTCAACAATATGCTAAGGCGAACAATAATAAGAAAAATAATATTAACATATCGGATAAAATTGTCATATTTGATATTTTACTTTAAATACACTATTTTGTTTGACATACGGCGTTTGTCATCATAAGCTCTCACCCATCTAATAATTAAATATTAAATATGTATTCTTATTATTATCCTTCTCCTTTTAAGATTGTAAAAGGTACAAAAACGTTTTAATACCTTCTTAATGGAAATCAGAATTCTACATTTTCAATACTTACATAAACAATTCAAGGGTTTTGTTAATTTAAAAGAACATGAATACTTGAAATAGATATATATATATTTTCTTCAGTCGGGAGATCGTGAATAAAAAATAAATATTATGAAGTATATTTAATAAATCGTTACGTGCATCTTAAACCACCGTGGCTACAATATTAATATCAATCAATATATATTTATATATAATAATATATATAAGTCGTTAACTTAGTCAGATATATTGTACATATATAGTAATTTACTAATTTACTTAGCCAGTTCTGTATTTTGGAATTTTTAAGTAAACTTAAAGATTATATTTTCAGTTCTTAAATTGTTTATAGTTATGTATCATTTAAGCAGCATCATATGGCAACTCAAACTTTATTTTTATACTAAATAATCTAAATTAAAATTAGAACGTGTGATTTCGAATTAATTCATTGTTAAAGAACACAAAATAAGCACGCTCGGCGAATCACACAGGTATATACATTATAATACGCATTACATTATCGTCGTATATAATAGTGTGTTATAGGAATATAGTCAAATCAGGCATTTTACCAGATACTTAGTCATTTAATTAAATTTCTAGGCATTTAACTAAATGTCTGTTTCGAATCAGGCAAATAATAAAAATTACATATTTTGTATTATTTTATAATACAATAAAAAAATAACTATGTATTATTTAATGTATACTAATAAGTATAGGTAATTACGAATTAAGTATGATAGTAAAACTATTATATATTATTATCAAATAATAATAAAAGTTCCATTGATTTTACCTAAGAAAATTAACATAGATAAGTTGTTGTAAAAAAAACCTAATATATGTATGGATTATTGTGGGATAAACAATAATTTTAACGATTCTAACAACAAAAATATGACGTTACAGAAAAAGATACAGAACATGCGATTGATTTGTAAAATAATTTAGTTTAGTACGTGTACACGTATGTACTGTGTATGTGACGGCATATTAACATATTTCTCAATATATTTTAAATTTTTATTGTTTTAATTTAAATTTTAAAATATAATATGATGATTATGTCAGACAGTCAATTGTTTTATAAAAAAATTAGATCAATTTATGATGATCATAATAAAAAAAAAAAAAAAAAACGTGGACTCAAGAAGACTACGATAAAGCTTTATACAAAATCAACAATGCAAAATTGAATCCAGGCAAAACTAAAACTCAAAACCAATATTATCTATGTTGTAAATATGATCTGATTGAACTAGGCAATGTTAAACATATTATTTTTAAACTTTTATTATTTCATAAATCCGTGTACGTATTTTACGTATTAATAATTAATACATAATACCTAAAAAATATTAATTAATAATTTTATTAATAATAAAAGATAGTTATATTTTTAAAAATATAATACAAAACGTGTCATCATTTTTATATTTTTAATTATTTGCCTGATTCGAAATAGACATTTAGTCAAACGGTCAGCCGTTCAATTAAATGACTAGGTAGGTCTATTCTACTAAGTTTCTAGTCGAATAGAAAAAATGCATAAAAATTAAATCATTTAACCATTAATCTAGAAAATTATTAAAATGTCTGATTCGATTACACTTCCACGACATTTCACGCGCGGCCAGCGTTGAATTATTATTATTATTATTATTATTATCACCATCAGCACGCGCGGCGCTCACCTCTGTACTGTTTTTTGTTGTCCCCTTGTTCAACGCTGTTGTTTATCTGTTCCTTGGAATCGACTGATGCGCCCGATTTCGGCGGCCCGTACTCTTGCTGTTTGTTGGCCGAGTCGGCGGCCGGCGTCTGCTGTCCCGCGACGCCCGACGGCGGCGGCCCGTAGGAGTCCTGAGTGGCCGCCGGCGACCCGTAAGGGTCTTGCGTGGCCGGCTGCGGCCCGTAGCTGTACGGACTGGCCTGTCCGTAGCTGCCGCCGAACATCGGATACTCGGCCAGGCCGGTGAACGCGGACATCTGCCCGTTGGGATTGAAACCGCTGAACGAAAACGAGCGCATAGGCTCTGGGTTGCGCTTTATCCTCATCATGACCACTGCAAAAAAGATAGACCGTAAAGCGCAAGCCGTTTCACGCGATTTTTCCGCGTTCCGACGTGATAAAATAAAAGCCGACGGTGCGTTTTTCTCGAAATGTGATACGACAAAATGTTCGTATTGATGACAAAGATACAACGAAGAGAGTATGACGTCCGCCGATCACTTTAACGCGGTCGATAATTCTAAAGCCGTTAATACTAAAGAAAACGTGAGACGTTTTCGAAGACCGCTTATGATCATTATGCCTATACGAAATAATCTACTAAAACGACTATTCTCGCACGGCTGTCTGATTTTTTTGTGATTTTCGTGCTGATGACGATTCCCATATTCGGGTCACTCAAAAAAAACATTCTATTTAAAAAACGATTTTGATTTTATTTAGTATATGTATAATATGTACACATATATTATACACGTATAATATTATAAATACACGCGATAAAAGAGATTGGGTACTGTTCGTCATCGAAAAACACGTTCTCTACTTGAAAGTGTTGAAGGAAAGCAAGTGTTATAATATTATTTGTGACTTAATAGATAATTGCGCCAGAAAATTTAAAGTTTTAGAGGAGACTTACCTTCGGGCACCACGTAAGCGGACGTGGCTTGGAAGACGGTGGCGGCGGCGATGACGGCCAGCAAAGCAGCGACAGAGGTGGAACGGTTAGCCATTTCGTATTGTATCTAAAGTGTACGCGCAAACTTGGAACAAAAACGATGAACTGGACTTGTGTGAGGGCGATGTTGAGGGGGAGGTGAAGCGTCGTACTTGTAGGGCAGAGCGGCGTGGGTAGTGGGCTGCTCGGCGACCGTCGATGGAATGGGACGAGTGACCGATTGCGATCCCGTAGATATAGCCCCACGGGGAGTCATCTACGGGGTTGCCAGAGGCCGGCGGGGGGGCGTTGATTTGCCGTTGTAAGAGGGAGGGGGTATCCGCCGAGAGTCCTCTCGGTACACCTGATACGTGGTCTGGACGCGTAATCGGGTTGAATTAGGCGCGCGCGCGATTTACCAATTCATCGCCGCCCGTTTTCCGCGAATTCAACGGTCGCCGCGCCAACACAATAATAATGCGATAGTTAAAAAATTATAATAATAATATCGTTGTGGCGTGCATTGATATGCGCCGCCCGCCCGACGATCGGCCGTGTCCGGGTTCGCGCGAGATAGGCGAGTCCGCAGTTGCCAAAATGCCGCACGAAACCCATTAACAATTCGTGTGCGCGGACTGCACTTATAATATTACATCGATATGACGTATAGAATCGTCAGTCGTCACCTAAATGCACGTAGGTACGGCGAATTAAAATAAACGATTATTATTGTGATATGTGTTATATTCCAGTCCGGTTAATATTATTGGCACAACACCCGTGACAATGATATCGCGAAGAGGAAAAAAAAACGGTTTGTCCATAGATACTGTGAACCGCACGATGATGGGTTATAGGTTCTTAGGTTCGATCAAAATATTGAATATCGCCGAGAGGAAAGTATTATTGCTTTAATTTGGTGATACATATAGCGCTCGATGTCTAATGGATATCGTTTGAAATATTCAAAATGATTTTCTCGAAGCATTATCTTCGTGTACAATTTTATTGTACCTACTCTTCCGGTAAAAATATGATTATTTTTGTAAGACCCGTTGTTTGGAATATGACTAAAAGGCTCGGTACGTAAACAAAATGTGCGGGCCCTGTGAACACGGTAGTATTTCTGATAGTCAAATTTCCAAATCACGTTGATGCCTCAATGTTTTATGTGTCAATGAACTTTAATGGATTGATTGGTACTAAATTAAACTCATATTTACTGTGTTTGTAAATGTATACATTTTACTTGACGCAAGTATTGCAACAATTATTGTCACTGCGTGCCTAGCTTAAAATATCAGATTATTAATTTGAACAAAAGTGTTTATAATACAATATATATCTAATATTAATGTGTTTTGTTTTTTAGCCAATGGTGGTTGAGTTTCGTAATGTGCGAAGTGATTATATTAAAATAATATGAACCTAACCAATTTTTACTACTGAAATAAAGATGGTTTTGTAGTTTTGTTAGATTTTGAATAAACTTCTGTTTTTATTTCACATAATTATCTACGTTTAAAATTTCACAGAGTTAATTGGTATTTGGTATATTATTATCTATATATCATCATATTATCTACATATTATGCACTCTTTAATTTTTGCTACAAACTATATAGAATATACGTTATAAAATCTATTAGCCACTTTATGTGAAATTAATATAACTTTTAACTTGTGTAATTCATATTATTTTCTAAAAATAAAAGCTGTTAATGAATATTTGTATCAAATATTATTTTGGTTACTGATAGTTGTATTATTTAGTAGACTAGATGTGTGTTGTTTTAAATATGAAGCCAGTTGAAGATTTTTATTTAATATTATTACTATTTTATTTTTAATGAATTTTAACAATAATTTGAATTATCATGACTTTATGTTATAATACACCCTTAAGAAGACGCAATACCTGTATTTGTTGAATACGTCTTGTATAATAAATCTACGCTTAGGAGTTCACGTTTAACATCGTTAGCTTCAATATTAGAGTGGATTGATCTATTATGAAACTTAATGGTAAGAAATGTATGTGTATTCATTTTTTATGATAATTATTCTATTTTTATTAAAATTATGCATTTATAAAATAATGCAGTTTAAAAATGTTTATAACTCACTTAAAAACTCCATAATCATAAAAACCAACAAACACAGATAAAATTCTTACTTTTAAGTTTCATAGTAGGTTGATTAACTCTAATATTAAAGCTAACAAAACTAAACATGAACTGCTGAGCGTAGATTTGCTATGTTACGCACTTGTAAAATGAAGAAAACAAAATATGTGGGTGTAATGTCTTCTTAACAACTTTGCCCTATAATATACCTTTTTTCTTATTTTTTTTTTTATATAATTTAAAGTATATATAAGTATTAAAATATTTACTTGTTGATTAATACTTTAAAAAAGAATTTTAACTATTGTGCAAAGTAGGTAAGTCGTAATATAAAATTGAATTCTTATTTCAAACAGCTGTATAACCTGTGGTAAACCATTATACACGTTTTAATCTTCTTTGTCATACTTAAATTCTAAATATAACAAAATGCATTAGTTATATAAAGTTATGTAATCAACTTCTTTGAAAATTGCATTACATTGGATCTTAAATCTCAAAAATCACAAAGGTTAAAAGGTTTCTTAAATATTAACTATTCGAGTGTGAGATACTTAATATTACCTATTCATAATATAATGGAAAGTAAAATCAGTTAATTAAATAGTAAATACCTAATTTGAATTTAATTTTAAAAGCATAAATAATTATGAATTTATGATAAGAAAAAATAAATATTTTTAAGCCTGAAATTATCAATAAAGCTCGCCGTGATTGAAATTGAAGTAATAATCGAATATTCTATAAAATTATCATTTGTAAGTTTTAATATTTATATGGACCCAGATTTTAGAATCCAAAATAATATCTAAAAAAATACACCCTGATAAAAATGCAATCGTGACGTACACAGTTTGAACCAAGCATTACAAACTCATACTTTGTATGTATATTTTATCGTATATTATGTTCGAATGAGAGAATAATAATTTATCGTCGTAATATATTTTATTCGCGGAGTATACGAGTAGTATTACATTATGGTGGTGTTTTTTTTTTATTTTTTTCGATCACAACAATAATAGCAGCTAGTGAGTGCAATACAAACTAGACTCAACACGCACGTCTCCGTCAGTCCGGAGGCAGATATGTTATCTGCCCATTGTTGTCTATATACAAAATTATATTATCGTAACGCTATTACGTCAACAGCCGACTACAGTCGGAGCGCGCCGATGTCTGTCGGCGAATGGTCGCGAATACGCAATGATTCTAGTAAGCTCGTTTTTTCCGGGCGAGATGTGTCACACTATTCGTATTATCTTTCGACTTCCGTCGCTGCTGCAGCAGTGTACGCGCATAGCCGTTCAGGGACGTATTCGAACGACGGAGCCGTACCCATTGACGATTCATACAATATTATTAGTGACATTATATTATTAATGTTATTTTCATTATCATTATCATCATCATCATCATCATTATTATTATTATCATCATCATCGTCGTCGTATGTGTGCGTACAGAGGCGACGCTCATTCATTATTGATGAACGGCACCGCGTGACGCAACGCGAGCCGAGCACCTGGGCGCAGCGGCAGGACACAAGTCCGGCTCGGAAGAAGACCTCGTCTGCACGAGACACGACGTCGGTTATCTCGGAACGACGGTCATGTCGTCGACACACGCATACTCACGCCCGCTCACCCGCACACCCACACGCAGGCACACAGCACACGACGTACGGTCGGCACACGAGTTGACGTTCGGTTGCCAATACGTTTTTTTTTTTTTTTCATTTTATCCGTTTTTCGCATTGTAGTCGCTTCGTTGACGGGTTCCACGGCACGCACACACGCTCGCGCGCGCGCTCCGCGTGACCGTCAGACAATAGGCACGTAAAAATAAAAAAAATTAATTTCAGAAAATTTTTTTAAAAAATTATACACATTAGCAAAACGCGTGTCACGTACTCGCCCAACTCTGGTCTCGTAGTGCACGCTGAGCCGTGAATATCTTATACATGTTTTTGCAGCCAAAGAACTGGCCGGCCGCCGTGGGAATAAACATTATACGTTATTTTATGTGCGGGTGCGTGTGCGTAAATATAATAATTTATCAGCTGTATCGCGAGAGTACCATATAATGTAATTGACGTTCGTATAGTTCGATAGGTGTCACACGATCGTTTGTAATACGATTGCTTGAATGCTGAGCGGATCAACTATAAATAATAAATGGAAAACGATCAGAGAGCTAAAACCTTAAGACTATAATTTCTGAATATGTCAAAAAAAAAAAAATATCAACACTATGCCTTAGAAAAGGGCATTGTACTTTTTTTTTTTTTTATGAATTTTACGTTTTTTGGATCGATCTGCTTATGCGTGATTTTGTAGCTGTAAAGTGCACGTGATAAAAAATATAACCATAGTTATATTTTATTTACTTTCTTTCTAAAGCTGAAGCTTGGTGTTTGTGCATATATTTTACATATTTCTATACACTTTTCATTACTTCTGAAAACTTTTTTTTTTAATAGCTATTACTTATTTTTTTTCTCGAAATATTTTAATATTTTCTAAGAATTAACAAGACATAAAAAGATAATGTCTCAATACGCTATTACTATCATTAGATTTGAAATATGATAGCTTTATCATTATAAATCAATCTAAACGTCAGATATATTTTAAATTTTGCGTGTAATCAAGAAATACATATTTTACAAATTGACAAAAACATTGAATTTATCTAGCTTAACAGATATTAACTTTAAGTTTGAAAAGTTAATAATTGACAATTTTTTCATTAAATCAAATTTTCTATTGACTACTTTATTATACTAAAAAGCGGATACTCATTAAACATGATATTTTTTTTAAATATAATATCTGAGTGTGTAATTTCTTATTTTGATATATGTGTATTATAAAATAAGTAATATATATTAATACGAGTACACTAAAGCACTAATTACTCGATTGAACTGATTTTTATTTGGTAAAATATGAAATTTGTGTAGTGCTGATTGGGTGGGTGTATTTTTTCATTCGGTTATAAATAGGTATAGAAAAATATTTAATGTATTCAATATAATCTAACTTATAATATCAGATATTTTATTACACCGCTAATATTATATAAAGCTTTTTATGTTCAATTTAAAAATTTTAAAAATGACCCATTATAAAGTCACTTAAACAAATCACTTTTTAACTAATAATAAAATATATTAGGTACAATTTTTAAAAATAAAATAATTTTTATGTTTAAAATATATAAGTTTGTAAGATTAGTTACATTAGATTTTATACAAAAAAAAAAAAAGATTTTTTTAATTAGGATACAGAAATCTAAAATATTGAACCTAATATTTAAATTTTGAAAGTCATAAATCCAAAAATTTGATTTCATAATCCAAATTCTGGATTTAGTAACCTAAAATTCGAAATCTAAAACCGATATTTATGACACACCTCTAGTCAGAATTAATAACTTAAATACAAATATTTTAGTATGAAACCAATTCAAAATGTTAAGTTCTTATAAATCTCAAGCATGGAATTAGTATTTGTTCAATTTATTTTATCCAATAACTTTTAAATCTATAATATTATGTAAGAAAATATTTTATTTATATTTTCAAGTCAAAAAAAAAAAAAAAAATGATAAAAATATGGTATGGTATATAAAAGGTATAGTACCCTCATAGTTTTTTCAAAATGTATTTATATCTACATATTATGGACAATTTTTTTGATTTTTTTTTTTTTTTTTACAAATATGTAAGTGTTAAAATATATGTTTTTGGTTTAAACTGTAAAGAAAATTTATTATTATACATATTTATATGATATAATTATATAGTTTATGATATTATTTTAAAATCATTTAGTCGCACTTAGACACAGCTGTGCTCCGAATTATATGGTTTTTTAAAAAATAAAAAATAAAACAGATGAAGTTAATTAGAAAAACGACAGATTATCTCAATGGTTTTTATAGAAACTTTTGAATGGATTTTAAATTATAAATACCTATAACCAAACGACTTAGACATAAAAATAAAATTAGAAAAAAATGTATATAATATTTCATGATGTCAAAAACGTTTAAATTGTGTCTAAAATTTATATTATAATAAACTTTATTTAATGTATAGAGTAAAATTTAAAAGCTACCCAATAGATCAACTAAGTAAAAATAATCATAAAACATTTAGGTAAAAAACATTCCAATATATCATTTTAAAATCATTTTTTAAGCTAATATTAATTTTATTTTTTTAAATACCCCAGCAATATTTATTTTTATTTATGAAAATAGATAAATTATTTAAAACAAGTAAAGTAAGTTATCAAATAACTAATAACAAAATCAAAGTAATATATTTAGATACAAAAAAAACTAGAATTACTTTTTAAATTCAAAAATATGTATCACCACTTTAAAATATTCTAATACAAAAACATCCGCACTAGCCAACTTGAGTATTACCAATATATTTTTTTTAATTATTCAAATCATGTGTTATATTCTATGCCAATATATTTTAGATTCTGAGCGAAGCGATGAATGTATTTATTTTATAATGAAGTATGAGTGTTTTTTGTGTCTGTCACAGATATTTGGAGTGAAAAAAAAAAATGCTTAAATCTTTAATTTTTAGGATGATTTTAGTTGGTACTTTTGAGCGTCAAAGATAAAAATGCCCATTAGTTTTTTTTAAATAATAAGGGAAAAAATCGTATTTATATGCGAAACTAGATTTTGATAAAATCTAAAATTTTATTCTGTTATTGTTATTCAAAAAATAAACTATTGTGGACACATGCAGCTATAACCAAATATTAATAAAAACATTAATTATTGAGCATACTATAATATGAGTATCTATATAAAAATCAAATTATTTGAAAATAAATTAACTCATTTTGTGATATTCTTAGATACCTATTTAAAATTTATTTAGGTATTTTTAATTCGCGTAAAATTAAATTTTTATTTTTTCAATATATTTATTTTAAGCTTTTTACTTAAAAAACGAATACAACATTTCTTATAATTTATTATATAAGTAATTTAGGAATATTGAAAATACATATTCATAATTTTTTTTTTTTTTTTTTTTGCAAGCATTTACAAATAAAATGTTAACTAATGTTGTCAATTTTATGGTGATTTGTAAATTATTTGATAGTTAAAAAACAATAATAAATTCAGTTTTTCTAGCTTAAGAATTTAACATATGATTCTTTATAAATTATATTTACGTGAACAGTAAAATTTTAAAAATACTTCTGTATAATTTCTTTATGTAGAAATTTAAATTTTAAATTTTAATGTGATTCGATATTTAAACAAAAATAATAAATTTCAGTTGTTTTGTCTTAAATCAAATACATTATTCATCGAGACTTGAAACATTTAGCGACTATACATAGTATTATTTAATAATATACAAAAATAAAAATTGTTATAACATTTCGATTTATTTAAAGCTATTTAGAACTCAAATTTATTCACACCATTCTAAAATACGTTAGTATTGACTTATAAGTTCATAAAAACTATACAAAATAACGTTATTTATGAAAAATTAAATGTCCGTAGTTTTACCCTTACTTAAACTCCATTAAATATAAACGGAACATATTTTTGAGTGGGTCTCTTTTTACATCATAAAATCAAACTACTAATCAAATGACATAGGGTACTTATATCTTCAATTGTTACTGCTAATCGATGATGATTCAGTGGGTCAGGACATGTTATTTTATATATAGTAATAAATATTATAATTATTACTTTTTAATTTCTGCAATTTATTTTTGTCTAAAAATAATTTTACCAACTACATTAAAAACATAAAAAAATACTAATAGCAATTATTTAAATAATCAAAAAAAAAAATAGAAATATATGCTGTCAGGCTGTCTTTTCTCAGAATCGAATTATATATATGTATATATTATATTAATATAATATTCAAAGTATACAATGTTTGAATTAAATAAATGTAACATATCCATTTAAGTGTCTTTTTCAATGACATGGAACAATCAACACTTACTATAAAACAAACCGAGTTCCCAAGTCATTTTTTCTTTGTCAATATTATAAAATTTACATTGTCTATTTATATTTATGGCAATTTTTATTTCACTATATTAAGTGTTTGCTGAACAATAGTGTATTATTTGCTGTATGCTAGCCTCCATAGGCTTATAAATATATTACTTAAAGAATCCACAAAGAGGAAAATAAACTGAAACGGTAGTAGAATTTTTAATTTGAACAATCTGATCACTATAAGGCACGTAAAAGAAATACAAGTTGTTCAACATATTTCAACGTTTTGTGCGAAGACCCATATCATGAATAATGTATTTTTACAAAAGCAATTATTACAGTATACAGCATGATTTTTAATTGAACACGATGAACCAATATTATGTGTTTGTATTAATTTCGCTATGAAATTATTAATAATACATTTAAGTATTTAATTCTCTATAGTTTTATAAATATTAAATATGTGATGAGTGTTCGTTAATGTATATAAGTTCATTGTTTCTGTTTAAAATTAATAATAAGTAGGTATTGTAAAGTCGTATAAAAATATAATTGTATACTTGAATCCAATGGATCTAAAATAATGATTTATGTTAGTTGTTGAGATGTAAAAAAGTATTTGAAACAAAAACTCCAAAACTTATATCATTACAATACCGATTGAAAATATAGTTAAATATCCGTTCGTAAGCCTCGGTTATGGTTCAACTAAACGTAATTTGGTGAAACTATGTTATAATATATAGGTATTAGTTAGGTATCAATGTAGTCTGTTCACGATGATTTTTACATTTTTCACTCTGTCACTCAAAAACGATGTTTCCCTTTCTCTTTTATACAATTAACATTTTTTTGGAATCTCATTCTTACGCACAATTATGTATGTAAATTATTTTTTGTGAAGCCACCACCGTATATCCAGATAGATAAATTTTTAGGCTAGATGATCTTAACTTTTTTTTAAATAATTACTGCGTAACAACTAATATTCTATATAAATTATTAATGGTTAACAAATCTAGTATCTTTTATTTTCAAAACACAACGTCGATTATAATACTATTAATGAGTAATATAGGTAGTATATTATTCTTTGATCATTAGCCATCATATGATATTATACATAACTAGATGCCCATAACATTATGTATACATTTTCTCAATATTTTCTTCCTTTATAGGTATAAAGGCCGACGGAAACGAAGTCAACAACCGCATATTATAATATATTATACTTTATATTGTTGACCAGACGACGTTCATTGAAACTGGTTTTTTGAGCATTCTTACCCCGGGTTGAAAATATGCACCCGAGTATATTTTATTACGAAACATGTCTGGTGGTATACACGTAGTATTCAATCATGTACAAGCTGTATAAGTGTACAAAATATCTAATCAAGAATAATAATATAATATATACAGTGCCACGTTAATTTAGCTGCAAACAGAACACTTCAGGTGCAAAAAATGTATACGAATAGCAACATTTAAACTATCTAAATATAGGTATATATTACAATAATTATTTATAAATAATTTATTATTTTTAATATATTTGATACTATTTACTACATAACTATACTTTTTTAAATGATAACCATATGTTAAATCATTTTTAAATTTAAAATAAATTTTTTTTTTTGCTACGAATGGAGAGAAGGTACAAAGATCTTTTGATTCATGGTAAAATGGTATACTTAATTTAATCAGGATTGCGTACACAAATATTGATGACGGTAGGTATTTACTAGAGTTACAATAATATATTTAAAATGATAGTGATAAACTTTCAGTCGTGTATTTATACTTGGTTTTTGGCTGCTTAATAATGTTAACTATTTTATATAATTTACTGAAAATCGTCTAATTTAAAAACATTGCAGTTTCAAGAAAAAAATTAAATTAAAATTAGGCAGGTTATAGTGTAATAACTTTAACTATATAATAATTCAAAAAAAAAATCACAATCGTCCAAATTATTAATAATTTTTTAAATATTTTATATTTTTGTGTTAACTTCACAGCTATGATGATACAACTTCGATAGCAACAGTATCTCACGTAAAAACCTGTCAAGAATCAGAGGTGTAATAATTTAAGAATACCTAGTGTTTTCTTATCACATCTACAAATCTTAGTGGACACCTACATTTTAAATACACGAGTCATCATCTAAGTTACCACGTATATAGTCTCGTTTTGATGACTAAATCTTGTACTTCTGTTAGTATAATACAGTTTGTAAAATTTAGTATTATAATACGAGTATATTATTTAGATATTATGTGCTCTAAAATCGGTTTCCGTACAATTTAACTTTTGGGTATCGAACTTCTCATAAATACTCAGCAAATCTTATCTGCGCAGAACACTTTTAATGATATAATAATATAATACAAATTTCTGTATAACATACTTTCACTGAGTCTTAACAGCATTACTATTTATAGTTATACGGTCATATATAGACATGCATGTAGTGCAAATTACGCATATATATAATATTATATTATATAAATGTGTGCGCGTATAATATCATTTTCACACATACGCACACGTAATATATTGATAAATACTCTGTCGTATAATATAACATATATTATAGCTTCCACCAGCGAGATTGGAGTGGACCGCTGCTGTAACGACGATATCGGTGACTACAACTATGGGTGGGCGGGCAAGCGGATGACGGTGGCGCGGTGGCTGCAGTGTTGAATCAACATCCGCACACGAACCATCGCCTCCGTCGATCGAATATAACCATTTCTCCTATTATTATTATTAATATTATTGTTATTATTTCGTATTCGCCTCATCCAGTCGTTCTTAAACATTATCAAATAATATCGTAATATTTCGCCAGTTAAAAATGCAGTCCACTCGGCTTTCAGTTAGCGCGCTGATGATGTTGTTACTCCTAGTAACCGGATGCCTTTGTAGACCACAGGATTCCAACAATAAACAATCAAAGGATGGAGTCAAACCACTGGAAAGTGTGACCGGGTCTACGACTCCATCCAATCGGATGAGCAGACTTCAGAAGCCCTCACAAGGTAAATACGAAACAAACGCATTTCGAAAACTAAACAAAATATTTCAATTATCTTCTACTCCTAAACTTGATAAATAGTTTGTAAAATTGTAGTACCTAACTGATAAGAATCTATAGCAATAAAAACCTATTGGATATTGAATTTTATGTCACAACCATTATTTATTAATTTAATTTGTTTTCTGGCGCAGTTTTGAACACAGGCTTCGACGAGATTGTCGTCGAGTCAAATCTACAAGTGCACAACCGAGTTGGATCTAAAAACAAATCAAAAATCATGTTGCCCTCTAACTCGACGACCGCGGCTACTTCAATGCAAACCAACAAATCAGCCAGATCGTTGCTGGTGTGACGCGTGCGCCGACGTACTTACAACTGAAACTATACTAACACAGATATATAATAATATACTATACCTATACCTGTCTTAATATTATTTAAAATAAGCCACGCAAAATTTTTTAACCAGGATAATATATTTTTATTCATAACGTATCGCTTTTCGATTTACGTTACGTTCAACAATTAATGCACCGAACATGTTTGTAATAATAAAATAAAATAATTTAATGTATTATATTTATTTATGAGTTTAATGTAAGACACGAACAACAGTTAATGTTAAGTTTCAATTATGCATAAAAAGTAAGATTTCTATGATTATTTAACGAAACTAAAATTTAAAAAATTCTGCTGTTATATAAAATAAACTTAACCACTAGTTTTTTTTCTATTGTAGATGATTTTTGTATAGATCTTAATTGTTATTTTTTTTCTAGCACATATATAGTATTATATAGATAAGAATTTACAATACGGTTAAAAAGTTTTTGATTTGCATTTACATATTATTGAAACAATGTCAAAATATTTTTAATAAATAATTTAAGTTGTTTTATAATATGTTTGCAAGAACTACAGTTAATCCAGATTATAACTATTATTTTTTTGTTTGTGTAATACCTAAGAAAAAAAGAAAAATGTAAGCTGAGTCTTAAAAAACTTTTAAGTTATTCAACACCTTTTTTATACTGTATACTGGTTTCAGTTACTTAATATTATAATGTTAATCTACATTATATAAAACCCTCAATTTCTCATAAATATAAATAACAATTAACAATAAATAAATTATTAGTTTATGTATTTCAAATATATAAAACTTTCAATTTAAGAGTTTTGCTTTTAACTATCACTGTAGGTAGAAACAACTAATAAGTTGTCCTAATTTCTTATTTTTTATGTGTTGTAATGATTATACTCTTAGAGTTATATTTTAACTGTTTGGCATTAACGTGATGTATTTACATTGTTGTCTATATGACACATTTGTAACGTATATGTTATATGTTCCAATATGAATATTATTCAAATATTACGCGAAGAGTTACATTAAATGAATATAACAATATTTTTAATGTATACTTTAGCTATTTTCAATGTATGATAAAAATAGTTCAATACATTAACTTCATACTTGAAATTTTCATGACAATATTTTAAAACTTACTTAAAGAATTATTATTTCCGCGGTTAAATAATATTAGGACGATTAAACATTTGTATACAACTACACATATAGGAATTTAAATTTAAGAAGTATTTTGTTCAACATCTTAAAACCATTCGAGTAATACTATAATTTATCTTCATACTAATTACACTACTATCCATAAGTGTATAATAAAATGGTTAATAATCGAAAATCAAGTGAACGCGCAATTTAATGTAAAACGTAACCATAATTTTTTTTTACTTATTTATTATTGGTTTTGATTATTACGCGTTTATTTTATTTTATACTAAAAATCTTTATCTAATTATTGTTTTGTTATAATTTAGTAATCGATATGTGCGTGAAATTCTATGATAAAGTAAGTAATAATGAAGCAGACTACATAATATTATATAATATATAACTACACAAGTGTACTTATCGTAATACCCGTTATATAAATCATATCGTCAGTACATGAGTATTATTGTTGTAACTCGACAAATGAAAAACAATTATGTTACAATACTTATAATACTAAAACTATTCTATATTTTTAATGAAAAAAAAAAAAAATGTTTAAATAGTAATCACTTTTCAAGTATATATATTTTTTCTTTTTTATTGTATTAAAGTAATAAGATATCCCTAGCCTATGTAGGCTATCTACATATTCTATAGATATTTACAGAACAGGTATTTTGAAAATTTTAACATGATAGATTATAATAATAACAATAGTAATGATAAATAAGGTTGATTAGACATTTAAGTATCCTATAAATGAGTAAATATGATATAATACGAACATATATAAATAGAATTTATTCAAGTGTATAGTAAAAATGTAGCTTTTATACCATAATAGACTACGGTGTTACTAATATATATATATATATTTCGAGTCATATTGTGGAATAATAATTAAATGAAAGAAAATCATTTATCATCTTATATCTAGGTAAATTTAATTCCAGCAATTGTAAACTGCGTCCAGGTAAAGTTTTAAAAATGAATAGCTAAATTTTTGCAAAATTACCTTTAATATATACTTAATCATTACAACCATATTACATGAATAATTAAAATTAAAATTAAAAGCATAATTATCAATTGGAATTTGACCACTATAGTATATATTATTAATTAATAATTTTGTAACTTTTCGTGTTTTTTTTTTTTTTTTTTGTTTTATTTTAGAATGCAATAGTTATCCTATAACATGTTGGTATTTTTAAACAAAAATACAATTTCTGTGATATAATTGAAAAAATTGACAATTATAGAAACTTTAATAAGTCAATTGTTATGTATATTTTACAAACTTGACACAGCTTAAGTTGACAGGTGCAATTTACATTACACCTTTTTAACATAGACAAAATGTTGGGCACAGTATACGTATGCTCTTATATTCAAAATAATCATAACATTTGATAAAGGTTTTATATCGATGTTAAAATTAGTAAAATATATATTTTTTATACAATATGAATCTATATTTTGAAATAAATATGAGAAAAATAATTTGTCTAGTGTAAGTTAAATTTATGTCATAGAATTTAAAAAAAAATCCATAATCTTAGTGAAAAAAAAATATTCTCTAATGTTTTGTGTGTTTATTTTATAATGCTTCCGCCATAAAAAAATTACTTTTTTCAAACATATTTTATAAACTCAATTTTCCATAGTTTCATAGAAAAACCTTGAAATGTTTTCCTTTTCTGGTATATTTAATGTATGTGAACCGTGAAGTAATTCGAATAATCAATTCATATTGACATGGATTATACTATAATTTATCACCGCTTTTTCAAATAAGTCATATAATAAACTAACTATGCTTGTAATGTAGTAAAATGTTTATATAACTAATAATATATCTTAAATATCTATAAACAATCAAAAATAACTAAAAGGTTATTTTTTTAAAAATATTAAGCGTATATTTTTACATTAAGATACAAATAGTAGGCATCTATCATTTACTTGCGTTGTATTTAATCCAAAAGTATTGTAGAAATATTTAATAATAACATCGAGTTTGAGTGTGATCTGATGACGAATTATAATTGTTTTAAATTATTAATTGTGTATTAATAATGTCGGTTACATGACTTATGAATTTCCTATGATAATACTTATTAAATGTGTATTATTTTTGATACTTTAATACATTTACAATATTATATAAAACTTTTAAAATGTCTTGTTCAATTACTGTGCTATGCATTTGTAAGTACTCAATGCTATAAAAATCTTAGAGAAAAGGTAAAGTTGTGAAACTAAATAGATTTTAATTTATATAAGAAAATGTACTTGTCTTACTGATACCACTAATTCTTTATAAGTGTTACTTCAATGAGTTTAACATCGAGTGTTGTATTTTTATGTTTTATTAACTATGTAATCCATCGTTTTAAAAGTAAAAGTAGTATACAAAAACAAACATTTTAAATAATGTATACTTTTATATTTTAATATACCTACTATAGATAGGTATTGCAGTTAAACATAAATTATATACATTATAATAACATAATATACTCATTGTATAAGAAAGATTTTCAGTTATTGTTATGTCAAATCTTTCATAATGTTGGTATAATAATATGTAACAATTTCACAGGTGACTATTATAATATAATATACTTTTAGCCTTTTCATCATTACATTAGTCATAAAATAATATGGTAAGAATAACTAATGACAATATTATACAACGTACTTTAGACAAAATAATATAGTTAGCTTTATACATAAATTTATGGCTATTAGTATTCAGAATACTTTTAGGTGAGATTTAGTTCAAAACGAGTAATAACAAACACATTATAATGACATTTCTGAGTTTAAAAATGGTAATTATATACAATTTACCTTTATATGTTGGTAATAATGCATTTCAAGTACAAAGCCTATAGTTTCCTTGATTTCATTAACTTCTTCTACTGCAGTAAAAATGATGTATATACAAATCAAAAACATTGTTAACTCACTGCGTTAAATAATTACACCTACGTGAAAATATTTAAAATTTGAAAATAATTGTATCAGACCCTATGAAGTTATTATTTATACTTGAAATGGTGAATATTAATGATTTATAATTATGTTCTAGAAATATTATAGTTGTCTGTCATGTGTGAAATATATGATAATATTAAGATAAATATGTAAGTCAATAAAATACATAATATAATATAAAAATATAATAATAGTTATTTATAAATAATAATATATTTTACTTTATCCCCAATCAAAATATAATTATGACCGATCAAATATTGAAAAAAAAAAAACTGAAATAATAATTTTATTATATTCTTAATTTTTCAAAAACTAACTAAAAAGTATATCATGAAAATACATTATTTATATCTTACTAAAAGATAATATAACACAGGTGATTTTAATGAACGCATAGTTTAAAAAAAGTTTTTATTGTATGTAAATTATAAAATGCAAAACTATAGTTTTATAGGTAGTATATTATCTAGCTAACTATAAATATTAATTCAGTTTTTAGTGATAACTACCATATAAACGTTCACAATTAGTTTATGTCTATATTTTTTAGTTTTATTTTATTTTAGCTTTGCTTAGTTTACTAAATTCCACCAGTTATTATGTTCGAGACCACCTATAACAATGTGAATACAAATAATAAAATATTGAAACATAATTGATTTATTTATTTCCTTAGAGGACATTTAAAAAATTACAGAAAATAAGGACAAAGTACTGGTAAAATAGTAAAAATTTTAATTGCACGCGTTTTTAGTAAAATTTGATCAAATTTGAATAATCAAATTTTCTATAATAAATGCATCTGTATTATAGATCAATGTTTATAAATTAATTAATTTTGTAACAGTACAGGTTCAAAATGTATAACTTTAATCAATTTTAAATCTGATAAATCGTAGTATGATAAACTTTTTGGTAGAAATCTCCTATACCATAATTTTCGTATTTTAATTATCCATTTTATATTACAGAAAATATTATATTTAATTAGAGCACTGCTACATTTTTCTTTAATTGTGTTACTCGAAAAAAAAATAATGCTCTCTTGACTCTGCTGTTTTGTAATGATGCAATGATAACTATTAATCATTTTCTTATTATTGTTTAGTCAGAGGCTGCTACGCAATGGTTACCAAAGCACATTAGATATTATTTAAGCAGTAAACCACTGTTACTCTTAGCCGTTCAAAGAGAATACTATATTGTAAATTTTTATATAATTAATAACCCATTTCATTCACGAACTTGGTTATATTAAATTGATTATTTTATATTTATTTATATCAATATTTTGGTGTTGTACATATTAAAATACTATAATATCACACATAAATTATGTATAATATATGGTATTTAATAAAATGGTATTTCTTTCTATATTAAATCCAAATATATGTATATTGTATACATTATAATAATATATTATCATATATATATATATATATATATATATATATATATATATATATATAGCACCTCTTGATTATAATATACTATTTTAATCAACTTTATAACATCTGTAACACTACTTATTTATAGTATTGAACCTGTTTTTCTTCTTCTTTTTTTCGTCTTCTACTTTCTCTTCTTTTTTTTTTTTTATCCAGATTTTTTATCTGTACACATTTAATGCATATTTGAATATATTTTCTCTAGCTCTCTGTACTTTTCATATAATAAAACATAAACATTATACATACATAATATTATACACGATCAGACTAATATCACACTTTTAGTACTATTTTAATCATATGAAACATTAATAAAAAAAAAAAATTGTATTTCATTTTTTTATTATTTCATATTAATGTAGTGGAATAAATGCCTAACTGGTGGATCACGACTACAAATATTTTTATATTTTATTTTGTTTTTTTTATATAAATCATAGTTTTTAAACAAATTAATAATAACAATGCATTTTAAATTATTAAAAACATGTTTTATTTTAAACGAAATCATGTTTTAAATGCAATATAAAAATACGTTATTATTTATTGTACATTAAATTTAAAAATAACATTATTTCTAAATAAGTCAGTCGATTTTGATGTATTGTTGCGTCAATTAATCTAATCAACTGAACAAACAGTTTTAAAAATATATAGATAGTTCAAAAAGAATATAATATATGAAAATTTTTTTGAAATGTTAAAAAATGATATAAAATGGTAAATAGAACATTCACAAAGTCGGATAAATAATCTTTTCTAAAACCAATTATTACTGCTATAATTTTTCAATAAAAATACAAATAAATAAACATTATAAATTATAATAATAAACATAAATTAACAATAAAAAAAAAACAACATAGCACACGCATAAAATTGATTTAAAACAAAATATTTACTGTTTGAATAATAATTTCCTATGATATTTTACCTTCTAATATTTAGTCAAACAACAAAAATAATTCACTAATAATTATTTAGATAATTAAAACTATTTTAATTATAACTAAAATAGTATATTTTTCGTAATAAGCTAATAAAATTTAAATTAATTAATTTTTATCTGTATAAAAAAGATAACATAATATATATTACGCGACGTGTAAAACTAAAAAAAAAAAAAACTAGAAAATATTTAATTAAAAAAATGATAAATTAACAAATAAAAATCAATTTTAATTTATAAAATTAAAATAAATCAATATTGTTTTACAAGAAAACGAATGCAGCCTTTTCATCATTTTAATTTGTCGGGTCTCTGTGGTTTTTCATTCATTTTAGATTACAAAAACAACATATTGTAATAATATTATAATTCAAAAACGTGAGAAAAGTCGATTTTACATTGTATATAATTATCAAATTTTATATAATAAAGTGATGTATACTGTGAGCTTAATACAATAAAAATTACAAAAAAAAAATTGTTTGTAATAAAAGTAATTGACTTTGAAATATGAAAAAAAGTTTCACTTAAAATAAAAGATTTCCAACTAAAAATAAAATATGCATATTATACACAATGAAAAATCGTTTATAAAAATATATCTAACAAAGAACGTATAAAAAAAAAAAATGTCTGTTGTTAATTTTTCGTTGCTTACAATTTATTGTTGTACCAGTAAAGAACGAAACAAATTATTTTACCTACATACGTAAATTGTAGAGTGATGCTACTTTTTTATATAAATTGAAAGCACCGAAAGGCGATTATAATAATATAAATTTGTCATGTTTTGACGTTCGTAAAAGTATTGAAAAAATTAATTATATAGTACGAGTATATGTACATAAGTTTTAAATGAAAAAGTATTAAATTAAATCCGTATAAAATTCAATAAAAATTAAACAGATCTCTTCGAGGTTATGAATAAGGAACATGACAAATCGTGTTAATGTTGACGTTCTTGGTACCATCTATCAGCTATCTGTAAAATAAAAAATAAATATAACATAATTTTTTTAAGTTGTTTTTTAAAATTAAAAACTCCAAAAGGTGGATCATAAATTATGGATATGAAAATATTTGGGCCTATAAATAGTATAGTTATTTTAGGCTATGAGGCTATTATACTAAATAATATGTGGACAAATAAATCATTGGATTATTCATCTTGTTTCTAATAACTGTTATAATTAATTATGCTATGTATCAAAACACAAATTCAAGTAGCTTACCCAATTATTTTATAAGCACTGTTTAAACGCTATCTTACTTATAATAGCTGCTATGAGTAATATATATATGTGAGTGAATGTGTAAGAACTTATATCGCGTTAAATTATAGTCAATTTATCTTGATCAGTTTTATATTTATCTATAAGTTTATAGATATGCAATACAATAATAAAGCTAACAGACTATAATTTGCCGCATTTTACTCATTTCTTAGACTTGCAATCTATGTAACATATTTTTACGGTTAAATATACAATTAGATACTAACTTATTTTTTTTTTTTTTATGTTTACCTATTTATTTAAAGTTGAGATTGATAATTTAATCATATATTTAATTTAATTATCATATTATTATAGGTGTTTAGAGGTTTGAATAAATTTGTAAATTTATATAGAAGTTGATAATATCGCTTATCGCCTCAATTCGATGCTTCTCATATATGCAGTTGTAAATCAAACTCAAAAATAAAAGTAACACTTAATTATTTGTAAAAATAATTTTTAAGTCAAGTAAATTAACTTGACAAAATTAATCTACGAATTGGGAATTAATTTTTAGTTTATATAGCATATTTTAGCAAGTATCCGACTTTTTAAGGGAGATAAAACCGTTTTCACCAAAATAATACTAACTATTTCCTCCACTGAAAATTCCGTGAAAATTAAAAAAGATCAAATTCTGACAACCTTCCTCCCCTCCAAAATGAAAAATGAAATCAATAATTTTAATTTTTATGTTGTATGTAATGTATTGGAATCGATTGTTGCAGAACTGATTGAAATTACTTAAAACTTTAACTTAATTTTTTTTTTTTTTTTATTTTGACACATAATGTACCAAGTAAAATACTGAATACTAAAATACAAATATATTTCAAATAAATTTGATTTAAAAATGTTTCATCTTTGTTAAAACAATAATTTAATTGCACATTTTTTTAACTTCAACTCTAATATAGTCTAATCTATACTCTAAGATATAATCCACTTAAAAAAAAAAAAAAAATAAAGAAAAAAAATTCTATAATTATTTATAAAAAAAAAATATGCATGATACGTATTTTTTTTTTTATTATTGTATACACACATTATCTTTACGTATTTGAACTACCAAACATAGTTCTTAAACAAATATTAGTTTAAAAGACTTTAAAAATAAAAAAATACATTTTGACGGAAACAAGAATCGAATTTTTTTTTAGTTTAAGTGGACTCTGACTATATATATATATGTGTGTGTGTATGTGTGTGTTCTTGTCTTGCAGTAATTGTTTAAATGTTGGAAAAGGATTCTATTAAATTATTTTTTTTTTTTTTAAATACATTATAAATGTAACCAAACTATAAAATAAATGTTCCATCGAATTTCTGTATTCATATACTATTATTATTTATATAGGAAGTGATAAATGATGATATAATATTACAGTTGTTAAAATGCGTGATATGTGTTCAACTAAAATAATGTTGATCTAATATTCAACGAAACGCAGATTTTCCGAAGTTATTGAACTTTAAATCAACAGACAACCTGTACGACCTATTTACCGTTATTTTAGTACAATGATGTTAGATAACCTGTTACATATCATTTATTATGTTTATGAAATCATTACCATACAGTGAAATTCGTATTAAATTATATGATAATTTCAATTCTCAAGTATATTATCATAAATAAAAGATTCATATATAGGTTGTTCTTGCTTATATTTTATACTTTATATAATATGGAACATTATTATATTAGATTTAGCCTACTTATATTGATGTAATTTATTGTTTGTTATGTTACCTACCTATAATTATGTAAAAGACTAATATTTCTCAATGGATTAAATTATTTTTAATTTTAGTTTCCTCATTTCAATAACAAGAAGCCCACTTTAATAGATGCATGTGTCAGAATATTTGAAATATTTTTTACTTTTTTTATAGAAATTTTATTATTGATTCCTAGTTTTAAATTTTAGGTATATATTTATATCAAATATTATATAGTACGTTAAAAATGAAAACCCTCTGTGAAATTGATGTTAACACATAAAAATGCTCACTATAGTCAAACAGTCGTTTCGGTTTTGTCAGTAATAGGTGTCAGTTGACTCAGTTCTTCCTCGTTAACCGACATATGATGATCGTCCTCGAAGTTTATACTCCCCGCTTTGTACCAAACAATTATATCAACGAAAAAGGCGCACATCATTAACAGCCCAGTAACACCTGTTAAAAACAAAGTATGAATATTTAATTTAAAATACATGTTTGATTATATTTAATTTAATTTAAATTTTTATATATTATGATTTATAAGCAATCGGCGCTTACGGTATTTAATAACAAATTATTAGAAATTAATAATAATTTTTGTTTTTTTTTTTTTTTGTGTGCGCGAGTTAAAATATAGCACCATAATGTACTAACAAACTTACAAATATTTAAATTTAGTTTTTATTTTGTACTTTATTTCGTTTTATGATTTTTAGAGTTTTTGAAGCATTTTTCAAACTTAATAGGAATCTATCAAAATAACACACACGATAATTTTTATTTTAAAATATCAAACAACAATTAAACATAATAAACCGAATACCACGTCAATGAATTCTTAATTATATATCAAACAAATTTTTTATTTCTTATTTGAAATTTATTTTAAAAATACTTATTATCTTATGATATTTAAAATAAATCATCTTTAATATATATTTTTTTTTGTATATACATAATATACATATATAGTAATTCGTTTAGATATTTATAATGTATCTTTCTTTTTTTTTTATTAGATATATTTGTAAAATCTAAGCCATAAAAATATAATTTCTATTCATTACAATTTTTTGATAAGTACACTATGCATAAGTAATATAAATTACTACTCAATCATCGTTCTCGATTAACGCGCCGATCTTTGTTAATTACGTTGCTACATAAATACATAATAACAGTAACAACTACTAAAGTGCATTGTGCTTGGCAATCTAATCTTCCGAGATTGATCGCCATCGAGTATTACCATGGTAGAAGATACGGAACGAGTCCGAGTTGTACAGAGAGCACGCTCCTTGTTTTCCGCACGTCATTTCCCATATGAGACATGCCGAGTCGACGACTGCTCCGTACAATATGGGGCAGGGAACGTTACCTACGTGACATGAAAACAATAATTATTATAATAATTGTCACCATATGTAAACATTTAAAAAAAATAAAAATTAATATATATAATTAAGTAGTATCAATGATTATTTTAATAATATAGTAATCAGACTTAGCTCTTGAGCGTAAAGTGCATATACAATATAATATATTTATAATATTAAGTGTCTTTGTGACTATTTTATGTATATAAATCTGTATTTTAAGACGTCTTATCGTCTTAGTTGGTTAGGTACTGTTTTATTTTATAACTTCTAAGTAAAATTTTAATATTGCTATGATTATTTTTATCATATTATTAATGCTAAACCAAAAGTACCTAATGTATTATAATATAACCATTTTATTGAGATCAATTATAATAAATTATAAATAACTAGTCCTGACTGAAATAATTAATTTAATATATTATTTAAATTGTATTAAACAAGTTAAAAGTTTAAAACAATTTTTTTTTTAAGAATAATAATCTATAAATTTGATTTTGTTGAAATTATTGATTTTTTTTTTTATTTACTCTTTTTTGTGTTTCATTTTACTATGTTTTTCATTTTTATGAACTTCCTAGTTGTATATAATATCCTAATTATGTATAATATTTTAATTTGAACCCTTTTATTATATTTAATAAAAAGTGTTGGAGTGCATAGAATAAAAATTACTATTTAACTTGTTTTAAAATGATTCACGACGATAGGTTATTTGTTTTAAGTTACACGTAATCTTTGATCAAATATATGATCAAATCAAACTTCATTAATTTATATAATTTCTCGATATTATATGATTGAAAAAAACGTCAATTTTTGTATTTATTAATTTTAATTCCATTAAACATCAACGCAATAATTATAAGCTACGAGATGTTATTATAAAAATAAATCAAAAAATAATTTATAAAGTTTGTCCTATTTTAGTATGTATTCAAAATGTATTCGTGAGTCTTAATTTTAAGAGAAGCTAATTTAAGTACAGTAGACGCCGCTTATAAGACTCACGGATATAAGGTTCAGTCGCTTATTAGACTCAAAATCGTCTGGAACGGTCTGGACGTATCCAAATACATTAAAAAAAAATCGGTTATAAGACTCAACACTTCGGATATAAGACTCAAATTTCGTAAAATAAATAGTAGAAAATAAACTTTTTTTGTTATAATTTAGAAATAAATTGGTATTGAAAAATGAAATAATATTCGTGTTGATTATTTCTAGTTTCTGTTGGTATCTTATAACGTATAATAATTTTTATCGCAGATAAAAGTTCACATTTATCGCAACGATAATTGTTATTATTGTGTACTGATTATCTGGCGGCTGCACAGTTATCGTAATATGTAATATTTACCTATTATAATTTTAGTATTTTTATGGGGATTATAAAATGTATTCAATAATAAAGTATGTAATATGTAATATGTGTTAATGTATTAAAATCAAAGCAAAATATGTAGTAAAATAAAATTTATAAATACGTAATTATTTTTTTTTTCCACTTCGCCTATAAGACTCATTCGGTTATAAGACTCACTTTGTGCTGGTCCCAAAGTGAGTCTTATAAGCGGCGTTTACTGTATATATTTCTCGTTAAAAAATGATGTTTGTAAATTGATTGTGCATCGGCAGTATTGAGCTTACCAAATAGGCCTATGGCAAACTGTATGAGCCCGAGAGCCATGGCCTTGTCCTGAGGATGTACGCACCGAAGTATGAGTAACATACTGCCCACTTCGGAAGTGGAATGAATGAACACGAACAAGGAAAATAAAGCTATATACCAAAAGCCCGAATCTTCGCAATCGTCTTTGCATGAGCCCGGATACGCCTCCGTAACGTTATTGTTCATGCACTGGCAGTCTGTGAACTACAAAATAATGTGAAAGATAACAATTTGCCTTAGCTCAGTGATCAGAGGCCAGAGCACAACATATCTTAGATAGTGAATATTATAATATGATACTATATTAAACTATATACTATATTATAGCGGTCAATCTGATCGTTAAAGATTAACGGTTATAGTATCTCATTAAGCTATTTAAATATTGAGATAAGTTGAATATAAGCCTGAATTTCAAATTAATTGAATTAAAATTTAAAAGGTGACACTTTATTTTTGTTATTATAGCAATAAATATAGTTGTCATATAACAACAGAAATCAAATTGAATTTATTTATTCATTAAACCAAAGAAAGTATAAAAAAAAATATTTCAAGGTACCTCTAACTATTGATTTAGATACCTATATAATTGCATTAATAGATTTAACTAAAAATTAATAATATGTAACAGTGCGAAGTATGTGAATCGTTTGTAAACGCTTTTATTGAACCTTAATTCTTAACTCATTAATATCCAGCTTCGGAGTCGTAATATAATACAGTCAATTGACACGTTAAAAATAATGCGGAGAGCAGATGATGAAAATATAATTAATCACGGTATCGATCATGACAAACACAAGTCGACGACTTCATTGATGTGACCTATTGTTCTATGAGTGTATATATATATATAATATACATATAGGTACCTTGTAGCCAACACTGTACTGTTTTCCGAACGTCTGATTCCGGCATCCGGCGTGGCACGCTGAGAAGTACGTTATCCCATCCACGCCGCATATCGGACTGAACATCTCCTCGTCACACACACAATGGTCTGAGCAAGGAGATACAAACTTGGGCTGATTCCTGCACAAAACAACCGTGAAAAGAACAATTAGAAAGCCGTTCCGATAAAGCACTGTGCTGCCGTACAAAATGATTTTTGTGCGACACTTCAACACGCATACAAAATAAGTTGATCAAAAAAAGTCTTTAAGCATTACTTTAATAAGACACTCTGTTCAAGAACTGTTGTGAATTATTTTAATTATGGTTTTGTTTATTTTTTTGAATAATTTTTAAAAATGATTCAATATGTAAAGCTCGTCGGACTTAATACTCTTAATGATGATTACTTTAATTTCTTCTTTCATACAACTTAACATTTCTCTTTAGTTGTTCGTATAGCAAAAATAAACAATTACCTATCAGCTATATTCGATTTATTTTTTCATTCTCGCTTCATTTAGAATATTAGGCGTTGAAATCGTTTTAATAAAAAAATCAATATCAACTCATTACACTACAGTAAATTGTATTAATATACATTTAAACATTAGCAAAAAGAAAACTGTAAACTTAGACTTTCCAAATAATTATACATATTAAAGCAACTATGTTACATAATACTCACAGTTCGTCGTATTGCATTCCTGTGATGTTCGTGGTTGGACATCCGAAAAACATTAAAATGCACATGCCTATAAATTAAAATTCCCGTCAATACTTCTGTATTCGACAATGTAACAAATTATACTCGTTTTACCGATAGCATACGCCAAAGCCGTAAATGCGATCCACGCGGCAACTGCTCTAGCATTGGGATTTTTCTTCAATATGAATATTCCTGATATTATGATTCCAATACCCATGACCATAATGCCGTATATTCCTAAGATAAAAAAAAAAATAGTGAAAAGAACCGTTTAGTTTTTTAAGAAAATTATTTATAATTTTGTGTCAGTTCACCGAAATTACTACAATAAAATAATTATAAATTCCAAGACTTACAATTGAAATTAAAAATACAAGTATTTCAACCGGAATCTTAAGAAAATATTGGATACAAAACTTTACCGGAACCCTTTTTCGATTTTATTTTAAACCTTAACTAAAATGGGTAACGACATATGTTAATGGAAAAATGTTAAGTTTTCTCTTTTTATTCCAATATTATTTAATTATTTTTATTGATTAATGTAATAATAATAAATTGGTTCGTTAAATTTGGTTGTAAATCGTAAATGTGTTTATTAACTTATAATTTTCTGCTTTGAATATCCTACAGAAGTTTTGGAAAACAATAAAATATCAACAATTATTAAAGTTATAGTATATACGTTGTTATTTGCTTGGTCATTAGTCATTCACTCGTCGTCAAGATTTTTCCTTATAGTTGATTTATAGTTTCAGTTGATGAGGTCTAATGACGTTAATGTCTAATAAAATTATTATTAAAATTGTAATAAATATGCACTTATATAATTTGTTTCTTTATGAAAAAAAAAAACAAAATTGTATACCAAAAATTTTGTATCTACCACTTCGTCGTTTCGTCCATTTCTTACCATTTTTAAATTGGAACAACATCAGATAAATATTTAATTAAATATTAGCACAAAGTATGATTTTTATAAAAAAATTTCTTTAATCAAAACCGAAAACAAAGAAAAAATCAAAACTTGTAGGTACTTTTCTTTCGGTTTCGACGATTTTTTCATATGAAAATTATTCAAGTACTGCAGGATTAGATAAAGCGTGATTTAATTTGTGTCTTACAGATGCCTTGTTAACTGCGAGTTACATATTACTCGATCAAAGTCATACGTGAGTATGAATATTTATATCCAATGGTATTTGAAACATTGTCCTACACGTGTGATACTAACATTAGGTGGGCACTTGTATTTTTCTCGAAATAAGATTATAATAATATTGTAATTAATTTTTTAACCCGTCCACAGTACTAAACACGTCCATGGAACTACAGGTACATAATATCATAGAAAATCATCTCACGTATTACCTAAATCGTTTATATTTTATACCTGTGACCATGTTGGCGGTGTGCGTGGGAAAGTGGAACTGCGACTCGAAGTATTTCGGTAGGAACGTGTAGATGCCGGCCAGCGGCAACAGGTGGAACACGCTGCTTGCGGTCCTGTACATGAGCATGTCGTTTTTCAGAAGTCTCTTGACGGCGGTCGGGAAGTCTTTGAGCTTGGGCGTTTTGGGTATGGCCGATATGCCGTCGTAAGGGGGCGGGTGCTGCTTTTTCAAGGCGCCGTTACAGGCCGACGACGGTTCCGGCAACCGTTTGGGGAACGCGAACATCGGTATGGAAGTCAACAGCAGCGTGGCCGAAATGCCGACCAGGCCCAGCCACCAGGCGCCCACCCACCGCGGGTTGTTGGTGTCCATGTTGGGCTCGTTGCTGAGGTCCGCGTAAAGGCTGGTGCATAACGCGCCCAACAGGAACCCAAAAGACGGGCCGAGTATGCGGACGCCGATGGTGATGGAGAAGTACAGCGGAGACTCGCGACTGGCCACGTTGTCGTCTATGAAAGGTATGCCCAGCGTGTAGACGGCCGTTTGACCGATGCCCACGCCCAGCAGACTGGTGAAGAATATGACCAGTACGATTTGCGTGTTCCTGGACTGTTCGAGCTGTTCGGACAGTTCGTTCTGTTCGCACATCTCGTGTTGCACCAGTGGCTGAGGGCTGGCGTGTCCGTTGGCCAGGTCCGGCGGCACGCACACGTTGGACGGGTAATAGTCGGCCGCGGTGGTCGCGTTGCCGGCCGACCCGGCCAATCCGGAGCCGCCGCCCATGGACGCCGCAGCCGGCGAGTACTGGTGATTGCCGAACAGGAAGTGCGGCGACGAGCACGCGAACGCGGCGACGCCGAACAGCACCATGCTGGACGCTATCCACCGGGGTCGGTGTCCCTGGCCACCGTAGTACGTGAGCAACAGCGACGAGCCGATCTGTCCGATTTCGGTAGCGCTGAGCACCAATCCCATGGTCTTGCTCTGCAACTGGAACAGCTTCTCCAGCGTGGTGATCACGCTCACGAAATACGTGGAGAACATGCCCTGCAACACCCAGCTGAAGCAGAACGTGGCCAAGAACACTTGCTTGGACGCGAACACCTGCATCCACTTGGACCGACACGGCCCGATGCCGCACTGCACGTCGCCGTCGTCGTCCCCGGTGGCGGAGGCGGCGGTGGCGGTGACGACAGCGACGTTACAACAACCGTCGCCGACCACGGTGGTGGCCGACACGGCGTCTGCCGTCTCCTTGTCGTCGGCGGCCGTCGTCCCGGTTCGGCCCTTGAACGCGGCCACTTGGGTAGCGCCTGCGCGCGCGACGCGTCTGTTGCTGGTTCGGCTACATGCACCTGCCGTCGCGTGCGGCGCTCACCTGCACCTGCTCCGGCGTGGTCTCGAAACGAAAGCGAAAAATATTAATCGGCGTTATAGTAATATTATTATCGTATCCGTCTGGTCGTAACGGGGCGAGAGGTCGAGACGAGCCGCGCCGACGTCACCGCTGCCAGTCCCAAAACGCTGTCACGCTGTTTTGTTCACGCGCGGCGCGCACGTAGCCGGTGGCCGACCGACGCGCGTGTTTGCAGGACGGCGCGCGCGAGTGTTGCGCGTATATGGTCCACGCTCGTTTGCGCGGACGAGCGGACGAATGAACCGAACGACGAGCGACTCTCCCTTTCGGCCGCGCGTAGGTAGAGAGGTTTATTGTGCGCGCAACGTATTATTATTATTACGCCCCAAGGTTCGCCGCACACTCGCACACGCGCACGCACGCGCCGATATTGTGATGATGACGATGATGGCCTGTGCGGGGCAAGGTCGATGGCAATTAAACGTCACGGCGGACGCGCGGCCAAAAGTGAACGCGCGCGCGCCGCCGAAAGCGACACGCACAATGATGATGTGCGCGCTACAATATAACATTATTTCCCGAGAAATTATATTATTATTATTATTATTATTATTTCTATTATTATTGTTGTTATTATTATTATTATTATTATTGTGTCGGTGTTAAGCGCGCGCGAGCTCGCGTAACACACGCGCACGCACGCGCACACACAAAAATGACGACGACGAATGCGTGTGTGACGCGAGCTCGACCTTGGCGTGCGCGTGGACAAAAAAAAAAAAAAGGGTGATGGACTGGGCGCGCGCGAGATAGAGCAACAGGTTGAGATCGACGACGACGACGAATTCGCGCGAACGGACGGCCGCCGTGAAGCGTGTTTACAATCATGATAATTATAATAATAATAATAATACCATGTAATATTGTATTACGACGCGATTTCGGGCGCTATTTCGATTATGATGTAGGTGTACCATCGTCCGCCAACCGCCAGTCGTGTGCAAGCCCCCAAACGGTCGGTAGGTAAAAATGTTTTGGGTGTTTATACCCCAGAGATGTTTTACGTACGCGTGATTCGGTTAAATATACCCATTATATAGTCGGTTTTCTTTAATTTTCTTTTTATTATGTCGTTTTACACGGATATTTGAACGGAAAGATGCAAACTTATAAATCTACTGTACTCGCCATGATATGGCACTTTGATATTCGAAGCTGTTCTCCATATCTATATAACACGCTTATCGTTCATATTACGTATTATTCCACGTTAAACCTCGGAGTGTTTATGATCTATCGTTATCCTTTTTACATTTCCCGAGATTATATGATATCGAATAGTTTAATATACGTCACTTACATAATAGAAATTCAAAATACTTTGTGTTAGAATAATATGAGATATGACGTTTAATTGACACCCATATAATATTCTGTTACCTACATATAACACATAAGTAATATTTGTAGGCTGTTAAAATCAAAATATTGAGAAAGTATCAAATTTACCCATCACTGTGTAATAAGTGAAATCGATCTTGAATTACACCGTCCAGACAAATGTTTTATTAATCGCATTATTCTTTTAGAAAAAGAAACAGAAGAAAAAATTTTGATTATAGATTTTCCCCGCACCCCAATCACCCATCACGGTATAATATTCTGATGTACGCGCGAGCGATCGTTATTCTTTTGTGCTCGTCAAATGCTCTGACAAACTACATTCGTCGACATATAATATATTACCTATGTTATATGTTATAATACAACGTTACAACAATATCACGGTCGTTCATTATTATTAAAATATTTATAATATAGCAGCTATATTTATATACATATATAATATATATATACAATATGTTACGTGTACCTATCACCTATATGCATCTCGGTGAGGTCTGCGTACGCGTTTGTAAGAAAAAATACTCGATACTTTCCACTTAAAAAAAAAATGTAAGCATCATATTTATATTTTTGGATTTTCGCCATTATTTTGCAATATAGGTATCATAGGTTAGATAAAATATCTGAAATCTTAAGTTAAACTAAAAATATAATAAATCGTTGTTTATTATGTTTATTATGAAGTTATTACTATATTAACTATTAAGTACGAGTAACAATGGGTACCTAATATAAGTAGTTTAAGTAGTATAATAAGTAGTGATACTCGTAACGATACTCAAATTCGGTTAGAATCAAAAAAATCAAAATATCTGTACCCAGCCAAAAAACATATATATGTTATTTAAAAAAATTACACTTACTACACAATCATTTTTTTCACCATTTCCGTGTATAAAATAATATATACGTATACAGATAACATATTCGGCTTTTAAAAGATTTTTAAATGATTTGAGGAAAGAGAAAATACTACAATTTAAGTGTTCAATATAGTATCATCATATAAACGTTTCGTTTGTTGAGAGTAGATTTTTTTAATCGTACCGGTTAATGTACAGATAAACTTTTTGTGTGCATATTATAAAATAATGTTTCAAACCATTATCGAATAACATACTGTTTGTACAATTATTATATTATAATATTATAGTAATAATTTAAATTCGTCATACAGCACGATTATATTTTCCATTATTCTTAGGAACTTAAAAAACCTATCAATATACCCCTCGACTCTCAGGTTTTATAATATTCTAATGATATAAATTCTAATTTCTAATTAATAACGATCATTATATATTACGGGCATAAATCTCTATATTTCTTCGCGACATCTGTACTTTAATATTAGAGTAACTTTATGAATACTTCCTTGACGTGCATAACTCACCCAACGCGTAATACTCTGGAAACAGCAGGTACGTGTCGTTGAGCCAACAGTGATAATAATTTGTTTTAACAATGTATTATAGTCGGTCACAATCACGGCGCGATAAAAAGAACATACTTGTTAACAGTGACAATAATTATACAACACTATTTTCAAGTGTAAAAAACAAAAACAGAGCATTATCAATATTCGATTCATAGTTATGAAATAACTTATCCAATTATATCATTGAATACGACTCGGTTTACACAATGCAAGAAGAGAGGAATTACTGTCTAAAATAATTTGATTACAACTTTCAAAAAAAAAAGTATCAAAAAATTCCACAATAAGATCTATGAATTCTCCCAGTCCTTCTATTTTGACTTCCGTTGTAACCTCAGATATGGCTGCCATTTATATAGCTGTTTACCGTGGTATTTTTAATTGTTCGTTTGATTTTCTAGTTATTGCGTCGTCCGTCCGCAATAGCCTAGATTTTTTAGTAATCATTTCGTATTAGTAACGAAATTTGATAAAATGGGTGATGAATGGAATCTCCATATTATGTTTGATCTTTTAAGACTCGCCACTGTTTCCAAAGGATCACACACCAAGTGACTTGTAAAGGTAAAAAATCTATAATCATGTTTATTTGCTACTTACATAAATATTTAATATTTATATTAGGTAACCTATAGCATACTGCATATTAATGTTGGATAATGAAAATGCATACGACGCTAATCTATAATTTAATGTCTGTACATTAAAATGTTTCTACTATAGTAGTGAATTGGCCGATTTTAAAAATAGGTTTTTTCGATAATGGTTTAAGATAAGATAATGTTCAATAAATATTATTATTTTAAAAACAAGGCGCCATTTAGTAAACATATAGATACTCGTATAGCATATATTTCAGTAACTTTTCTGATAAGCACCGTATTTACAAATCGACCTATCCACATCCCGTTTATAAATCTAATTCTCATCTTATTGGTTAGATATTGTATTTTGCAGATAATTTAATAGCCAATGAAATAAGGTGAATCACTTCTATAATTAGGAAGGGAGGGATGTGTCAACTCGACCAAAACTCGTATTTTTGTTAAAATACCTATTTATGTTTATATGATAAACGTGAAACATAAATTGGAGGAGTAAGTACCAAAAACTTTCAAGATAAGCTACTAACTAATATAAAAAATTCGAAAACAATTATCTAAAACATCTTTGGAAATGATGCACCGTGTAGTACTACAATGGAAACATACGAAAAAGATTAGATAGAAGAGTGCTTAAGAATAATTTGAGGAATAATTTTTAAAAAATAAATGAGTTTCTAAGAGTTTATTATTTATTAATAATACAATTTAATTTTAAAAATTAGCCATTTTAGTTTTTTACAAATATTATTTACTTCGAGGTTTACCTATGAAATAAGAATGATAACTAACAAATAATTAAATATTTTATAAAAAAAGATTAAAAAAAGATGTTACAATATTTCAATATGTTTTTTTTCAACTAGTCCTATAATCTCTATTTAGCTATAAGGACAAATAGTATCAACATTATTGACAATTAGATACCGAAAATAAACTGAATTATTTTATCGTCTGTATATCCTCATCCAATTTGAAGTAAAAAATATTATAATATAATAAGCTATAATAATGATGTAATTTAATAACTTTTAAGAAGATTCTTATTTTTCAACCGGAACACTAAGTTTGTGATAAAACTTCAAATATCTGTTATATTAATTTTAAAAAACAATAGTCATTTTCAAAGCTGCTAAACTTATTATTTTCTATATAAACTATGAATGGCTAGTAGGACTTCCTAACATATTAATTTATCAATTCCACTATGCCGAGGCCACTTTTAAGAATAATAATGATAATATTATGCAATGCGCGTGCGCATTTATCAATCATTTATTGTACATCGCGTCGGTCACGTCACCTTACGTATAACAATATCGAATCACTCTATTCAATATAATTGACAAACTTAACCATGTGTGATGACAACAATAAGATATATAGAATATTAAGTCGAGTCACTTGGAGTAACGACACTGTTATAACGGGTTTTCTGTAACAATCGGATGACCGAGATCCGTCTCGTTTACACTTGGAACACAATTTCAAAAGCCGTCCGGCCGGCCGTTGCTGCAACATATATGTATATATTATTATTATATAAACGTACAGATAAAATGTGTGATACATCATATTATTATTATATTAACGAACGTCGAACATAATTCTTTAGACGTGATATTAAAATATACGAACTAATTTCTGGTATACAGTTAGCAGAGTGCAACGGCATCGTCGAGATTTGAAACGCATATAATGTATGTATGCGTATATTAGTTTATTTTATTTACACTTTGCTATCGCCTACCACTGATATACATGCACGAAAATTCAGGAAAACTATTGTTACATTATCGAATAAAATATTTTTACTGCTAAATAACAAGGACATTTTTTCTGAATCTTGAAAACAATACAAACAATAATTCGTATTTTATTAAATTGATTTTTAAATAAATAATCTCACTGAGCCTGTGTAATGTGTATGTCGTATGAAATAAATAAATAAAACCTAGCCCCTGCGTTTCGTATGTAAATTCAAGTTTAGAAAAAGTTTCTAACTCATTTCTAAAATTATATTATTGTATTATCCTTTTATAAGTTATATATTTCATTTATAATTTATGTTATTTTCAATAACTATGAATGGATTATAAATGGTAGACGAAAATAATGGGAATATTGTACTTATTATATATTTCGAGAATTAGACTATAATACAAATAATCTGGATCAAGTTTTAAACTACAAAAAATATTTCTAATTCCAATAATGTAGAATTTTTAAAATATTTAAAACTTTAAAAAGGAACAGTTGAAAAATTTTTAAAAATAATTATTATATGCTTTTTATTATATAAATACCTACATCAATTTAAAAAATACATAATATATGTATAATTGTCAATCATTTTTCAATTTTTTCTAATATACTATTTTTCAATGTATTTAAAATTAAATTAAAATATGACCATTCGCATCTTGTTGTGTGGAATTAAAAATATTTTCGAAATTTTTATCGGAGTATACATTGTCTCGCTGCTTAAATTATTGCAACGATCGTTTTTAAAAACTTATGGTCACAACTTACGAGGGCCCTTAAATCACTAAATTAGATTATAGATGATCTACACTTTTTTAGCCAAGTTTTATACGGTTTTCATCGAAACTTGTAAAAATAAATATACATAAAAGGAAATATCGTACGACAGTATGTAAGTTTTCAATTTATCGAAATTTGTTTTTCGATAGACAAGTAAGATAAAATTTAACTTATTCCATGTTGACGCACATAAATCATAATATAATATAGATAAACATGTACAACGTCATAGTTTCCCCGCATTGAATTTTATTGTTTGTCTAGTCAATCGAAAAGACACTAATATTTTTTTTTTCTGGAAAAACTCTAATCTTATCTGTAGTAATAATGTATGATGTACAACATACTATTATGTTTGACTACTGCAGCCGTGTACATTTCAGAGTTTAAAATATTTTTTGTTGTGCTTCTAAATCAGGACGCCCGTATCTTGTTATTTACATTATATATTATGTATCACGCTAATAGCATAATAATATTATAATATATGTTAAATGTCTGTCCTACGTTTTTAACGATTGATTTATTATTTTTGTCCGAAACCCGAGTTCGTTATGTATGATAATTGATTACCATCCGATCGATGTCCCATATTTTTGTATTATTTAAATACGATTACACGTGTATTTTAATAATAATATGATAAACTAAATATTGTATTATGTATATTATTATAATTTTTTTTAATCTCGTATATCGATTACGCCGAGCTTACGGTAAATATAGAAGCAATGTTCATACATATTAAAATTCTATGTTTTTATTATTATTTTCGTTTTATTTTAAAATCGCTCTCGTCGACTTCGCCACCATTTGTACATGATCGAAAATTCCACGCTAGCCCGGCATGTCGAGTTGAGCAAATCAAGAAGAGTGCAGTGTGGGTTACGAATAATATACGCACCCGGTCGCTGTATATATCTTTATTTATAATCGTTTTTAAAATATTCATAAGTGACATGTGCATTCCCGAATACATTTCAAATGTATATTTGTAAACACAAAGTACTCTCAAGGTATTTTTAAAATATTGCTTTAATTTTTTATATTATATACTTTTATTTCATATTATTTGGTAAATTGTATTTATACATACTCATAGTTTCACGTAAATACGTTTGCACGTCACCCATTAACAAAAATAAAATTTTTACATGAACACACCAGTATCTGGCCATTCGTTTGTGATATTAATGCGTAACGCATCAAATCCTATTATAATACGTATATCGTAAAAAAACGAGTTTTGACGGTTAATTTCACTTACTCGCGATTTCAAACAACATTTTGGCTGTCACGCGGAAGATTAACATAAATGTACCTACACTACCTAATACCTATGTTATGTTACGTATTCGTTTTATTGATTTTTTTTTTTAAAGAACAAGTCATATAATATTATACATGATATGGTAACGTGTCTATATATGCGCGTTTTAAGTAGGTATATTCAATTAACGAGAAAACAGTATTATCTAGTGAATTATTGGTTTGTCTATAAATTCTAACATTGCACACGATACACGCCGAACACATCATAGTGTTTTTAAAAAATATTTATCATCCCTCTTTACTATAATAATAATAATAATCGATTAGTTTGTAGGCTTTACGATTTTAATATAAAAAATTTGAAGCATAATTACAGTTATTATCGCAGCTGGACGTCGTGTTCTTCGCATTACACGGCATTGCATATGATGGTATAATAGTATTATATGATATTATGTACATTATAAGCTATTATTGAGTTTTATTTCTACGACGACGAAACGTTGTTAAAATAAACGTGAAGCATTAATTACCGCTGTTCGATATTATTATATTTTCCATTCCGGCTCCTTAATAATATAACTTATTGTATAAGTATCGGGTCTTGTGTCCCAGATATATATGTACATGTACAAATTCACTCGTGTAACTTCGTTTACAATAGATAAACTTCCAATTGATTATTAGTCTAAATGTGTTCTATGCCGATACAACATATGAGCTTATACGTAAATCAATATAATATTGCGTTTATATACTCAACCAATAGTTAAAATTAAGACTCTGATTTATGTGTAAGTACCTATTTATAAACAAAATATATAGATTGATAAATACATGTTAGATTCCTTAATAGTCAACTAACTGAAATAAGATAATGTTTATATTATAATAACATTTAAATGATACCAAAATACTTTAATTTTCTTCTTAAAATTACTATTAGGACTTAGGAGATACCTTATTATTCATCTTAATTTACAATTATTTACATTTTATGAATTCCTCTAAAAGACCCAAACTTTAAACTAAAGTAAATTTTTATATTTTTATATGTTTTATTAAATTATTTTAAAGTATATAAATTTAATCATCTTTACTTAATATTTTTCATCTTTTAAATAGAACCAAACTTTATGTTGATACGACTTTTTTTATTCTTTAAAAGTTTTCGCAATAATTTTGACTTAACTTATTCCATGTTTACCACTTGGTAATTATTGATTCTGGTTCAAATACAACATGATTAGTACATCGTTTTTAGCTAAAATACATTAATAGCTACAGCAGATTTCACAATATTGTCTTAAAGATTTTAAGATGAGCATTTTTAAATATTTAAAAATTTAATTATAAAATACTGTGAAAGTTATCAAATTATTATAAAACATGTACTTATAATAATATGACGAAATATGTAAAGTAAAAACAAGTTAATTTTCTTAGGAATTATTTAAAATTAATTTTACACTTGTCAAAGTTGATTAATTTTGTTTTATAAAAACACACATTTAGATAAATCTATGATATGAATCACAATAAATCAGGAATGGAACGAAATCGACAAAAACCAAAACCAATATTAGTATACAGAAGGCTAGAAACTTAGAATTCATTTTTTATTTTAAATCAGACATGATTTTTAAGTTTGAAATGTTGTAATTTTTTAAGTTATTTTTATTTTTAAAATACCTATCTATTATATTTCAAAATAAATTGATTTTACTTCGGCCATTTCTTGTTATGAAATTTACGTTAAATGAAAATTTACACTGTTTTAATCTAATTAATTGATATTAAAACACATTTTACTTTTACGACCAAAATAAATGTAAAACATTATATAAAGATACTGAGATTAAATTTTGATTTTTAAAAGAACTAAATGTATGATAGAGTAATATTTAAATGTTATACTAATTTTATGTATTTTTTTCAAGTTATAGAAAAATTAAGTAATTGGAATAATTGATTAATAAAACCGTATTTACCAAAACTGTAACCTATACCTTACAGTTATATTTTAAGGAACAAAATCTGAAATATAAACCCAACTAAAATCTATATAACTATTGAAATTTCAGTTCTTATTTTCTACTTATTATTAGGTTAATAGAATATATAGACGAACTCTTATATCACCAAACACAATTAAAATATTGATCATAAATTATACATACAATTATGTTGAAAAATTTAAATTACCACTCATTATTCACCATTTTCCTAAATATTTAATATCAATTGCAGATGGGCTTAGATTAGAGTTATCTTCGATTAAAACTGGATAGATAATTTAGATAATAGTCTAATTTAATTTTTTTATGTATATAATACTTAATTTTCGTCAGACTGATTTCTCCAAAAACTAGAATAAAAAACAATTTAATAGTTACCTAGAAATTATTCATCATACCATACTTATATTTAGGTATATTGTAATTGTTAATAATTTTAAATACAGCATGTTTTAATTTTAACACACTATTGATGATAAAAACTAAGTAGTTTCATACTTTATATGTATGATTAGTCTATGTATTATAAAACATATTTAATTAAAATTATGAGTATTTCGTATAAGATTCAATACAGATTTTAAACGAACATGTATATTGTCTATATCTTTAAAAACATAATATATGTATGTAAAATGTTAATGTATCCCTAAAGTCAACTATATTATTATAAGTATTTTATACAATCTATTTGAATTCAAAAAAATAAATAAATACATTTTTTCAGGAGACACTATTTATTTATTTTCATGGCATCAACCATAAAAAATAAGAGCTTAATTCTTATTATATAAATCTATACGCATTATAAAGCATTCTTTAACCGCCCTATTATAAATATTTCGTTTGCTTTTATTTTTTGCAATTCCAAATTTGATCTTAAATCCGGAAGAGCATTAAGAATCTTCTCCTTCGTATTTATTATACAAATAATAATGTTGATTTATCATCCCTTTATTTCAACGACAGAAGTCAATTAATTGTTGGTTTGTAATTATTTCATTTTTAGAAACAGCGTGAAGCACTAAATCATATGATTTTCAATATCATAATTATTGACATGAACTTCAAAAATTGTATTAAATGTTGTATCATTGAAAATGTTTTTAATTATATACTTAAAATTGCAAGTATAGCATATATTCACAAAATTAATTCAGTTTTAAATAATATTATTATATTTTGTTGATAACACTGTTAAAGTACAGATATTTTGTTTTTTATTAATTCAATGTGCATATACTCCTATTTTTTTTTGTAATTATTTTAGGTTGTCAAAAAATTTTTCAAAAATTATACAAAATATAATAGAATACCCTTAGAAAAATAATCATCATCATATTATGATACACAGTAATTATATGAAATGGATATTTATCTCTAAACCGATCAAATTAGGTACTTACTGTCAGCCATTATAATTGCGTATTTTACGTTCCATGTTCTGTGCTCATTAATATTTATTATTTACTAGTTACATGCTACGTAATATTATATATTTTATACTACATATTTCTCTCAAATACCCTTATGTTGTTTTTGAATTTTTTTATTTTCTTTATATTTTAGTTATTAATAACATCCGTGCCATAATATTAATTTTTAACCTCATCGTGACTTATAAACAATAATTTAATTATAATATTTGGTATAGATACTGTGTATTTTGGTTTCCCACCATAATATTATGCTTTATAATTTTGCGTCGTTGTTTTACTTGTTATTGACATAAAACCCACATATATACGTGGTGTATGTATAATTTTTAATTACTAATTTATACCTATCACATTAAATTATATTTTTTTGTGTACTCCATCGTCAACATTGTATTACGAAAACAATTACTCTATACTGTTAGTGACAAGTTAGTTTAGGATTTGTATTGTTTTACTTCCATTAATAACTTTAAAATTACGTAAGTACTACCACCACATAAATTTTTGAGGATTATTAAAAAAAAAAATATGAATAATAATTTAAAATAAATTATTCATTAAACATTTCTTTGAATTCATGTCCAATGGTCTAACGGTCGTAAAATTAATGCCAGCAATGAAAAGAAAAAAATATATTTCTTCAATACATTTTATCAAAGAATCACTAATATGTCTATTTTATCTACTCTTAATTAGACAGTGCAGAGTTATTATATAGTTCCAATTGTTAATATTATATATTATACTTATACTAATAAATAATAATCATTGATTAATGTTGCAGAGACAAATTATACGACGATGCAGTCTAGACGATATAATTTAAATGTAAACAACAGAAATACACTTTAATGCATTTTAATCAAATTAAAAAGATCCACGAATAATAACAATCATATGAATTGGCGACGCAGTTATTATTATTGTACTGACAAGTGTGTTTAATTATTATAAAAATGCATAATGCAGTTTATAGAATGCCGTCATCTATTTAACTATTAATCAAGCTAGCTGTTATTATCATGTAATTACATACATGTTGCACACGATTGTTAATTTGCTAATAAACAATTCAATAACAAAATAAACAACACAAAGAATGCAACATTTAAACTAAATACTTAAGTTTTCAAAATATGCAAGTACAATATTAATTGAAGATTTATATACGTTTCTTAAAATAGTATTATGCATTCATTGTAATCGTTCAATAAATATACGCTTTTTCTTTTTTTTCTTTTTTTTTGTCATTTTATTAGTTAAGTTAATTGTTTCTTATTGACGAATCATTTAATATAATATATTATATTAATTATATTGTATCTAATAATATAACTGACTACACATAAATACCATAATATTAATATAATATAAATGTATGTACTATATAATATATGCATATAACAAAAATCGCATTTTGTAATTATAAATTGTATGTGCGCATACTGCATTGAAACAATCATAAATTAATGATAAAATGTATAATATAACAAACATAATACTAAGTATATATTGTTTGTTTTTAAGTGCTGTAGATGGGTCAACGGATTTTAGTTTATGTCAGTAGTTATTGTCAAAACATATTATTGTAATTATTTATAACGAATACCGTAACTATTAAATAACGTGGTTTAATGATAATTACTAGACTTTATATAGTAATTGGATTGTGTATTTTCTTAAAAATAATTTGGTTGATATAAAATTAAATTTTAAGCCAGGTGATAAATAAGTTGGTCTTTCTACAATTATGTGTACATGTGTTTAAAACTATAATTAAGGGTCATTTTAAAATGTCACATTCCCACTTTGAATTTTTTATATAGGGGATATTTGAAGAGAGACATTTTTGGAGCATTCTATTATAATTTCCCCGAAAATTGCGATGAATTTTATTCAAATCTGGTCGTAGGCTATGAAAATAACATAAAAAAGACTATGAATCTACAATAGTAAATTATTTTGCGCATTCACATAACGTTTTTGACATACTGTAATATACATGCATTAACTAAATTCAGTTCTATTATGGATGGTGGTTTACCAATTATTCTCACCATCATTTCCTTTAATACAGAAGTTTTGTAAATCCTGATTTTTGAAATTTTGATATATATTGAATTGAGGATCATAATATTATTTTAAAATACTTAGATTTACTATATTATGTAAAACGTGAATTGTTGCAATACAAAGTATTTGTATTTGTATTCATTTTATGAATGAGAATCAAGATTTTTTTATTTTATCATACATTTTTAAGATGCTTTTTTTGAAAAATTTTATTATTTCTATCTCAATATTAAAAGTAGATTTTTAGTTATCGAAATAAATATGTTATGTTAATGATAGTCTAAAAAAAATTTTACAAAATTTAAAAATATATTATATATTTTATATTCAAACAATTTTTAGAAATTATAAAATGTTAATTGATAATGTAATTATAATTATAAATTGTATAGTCTTAAAATTATAATTCCAAATATATTCTTAACTTATTATCATGAACTTATTTAAAAAAAAAATTTAAGTAACTAAAAAATCATTCGTTTGATTTTTAATTTAAAATCAACATTTTTAAAACAGTTTTCTATTTAATAATTTATATTAAAAATTATGGTTTTTATTTGAAACAAATACATTTTGTCACTACTGACAGGATACTTCATAGATGATAAAACATATCTATGTATTTAAAAATATATATAATGCTTGTATACTTAAAAATTCTTAAAATCATAATTTGAATAATTAAATTATTAAATAAAAATGTAGGAGTTTGGTGAATTCTGTTTAATAAAAATGTATAATATTATAGAAACCATCAATGCAGCTTATTCAGCTATCTAGCTATCCAATTCAAATCTTTTTTTGTCACCCTAGTACTCTTTGTAACGGAGGCTAAATTAATGATGGATGTATTATTATTTACGTATTAACCTAATTACGTTATATTATACAAGTAAAATCGGTACACCGACATTCGACAATCAATACTATTACATATTAAACAGTTATTTTTTGTCCTTATGGAATGCATATAAAATATTATAATAGTAATATCAAGTTAGTACGATAATAATATTATACATTATAAATAATGCGCACTGCACAATGTTTATTATGTCGAATGATAGTCGATAGTCGTTTTTTTCTGTGTCTACTCAGTATGTGTGTACTCTCTATTATGTATATTATGTAAGACGTAAGTACCACGATCATTTCTCAAGAGTGAGTAATTTTTAACACGCGCTCAGGTTTTAATAATATAATTTATCATTATTATTATTATTATATTTATATAGGTAGTATATCTGGCGCTGCAATAGATCGAATACGATGTTGTACAAATGTTTTTTGTTTGTGTGTTTGTAATTTGTAATTGTTTGGTTTTTATTTTCTAATGACCATCGTTTGATATAGATTTTATTTTATCCCCCTCAAACCACAGGCAATACACTACGCACATACGTCATATGAGTACCTTCAACCCAAAAGGGAGAAAGAATTCCTATATTGGGATCACGTGCACACACTCTATGGAAGTTGTAAGCCGAACGTGCATATTATGTGTGCGTGTGTTTACGCCAGTGCCTCGGCTCAGTTATAAGCAAAAGGCTCTTACGGAGAACAAGTTTCGATGTGCATTAATAATAGATTGACTAATGACGTGTTGTCTCGGGTCGGTTTTTTCAGAGAAAAAGAAAAAAAAATTTAACGCACAAGTAGTTTTTTGTTTTCTTTCTTCTTGTATATAATAATATTATTGTTTCTTTGCAGCAATAATGCTCAACTGCATTTTTACTGCACCAGCAGGCGCCCGACAAGATGGAACGGCGATTATTTCGGTCATGTCTGGACGACTCGAAACGAAAGGGAAGAAAAAAAAATAATAATGATTTAAAAAAATTCTGTTCGAAACTATTTTCTAAAAAACAAATGCCAACTTCTTAGTGTATAAAACAATCGAATAATTTAATGTTATTTATTAGTATATTGTCTCCGCCGTGCGTCGGTATCGCTGTAGTAGTATATAGTATATTATAAAATATGTACCACCGCAACTAGTGATAAAAATGATTTTAATATTACTGTTTGAATTTAATTATTTAAATAATTATAATATCATTATTCAATATTCATTTTAATATTAAGATTTTGTAACATTATAATAACATACGTTATATTATAACGCATGCTAGCTCTGTTGAAGTATGCTCGTAAAGATTTTTTACTGTCGTCCGTTTAATTTATTATCACATATGTTAACTAACGTTCACGGCCCCCTTGACATTGGCTATTATAGAATAAATAATAACGATATAATATTATAGTAGTTGACCAAATCGTATTGTAATCGATTTTTTTCATGTATAATGTGTAGTACTAACCAGAAAATAAAACTTTTATTAGCGTTTTAAGATGATATAAACAATTCCTACCAAGAAAATTAATGATTTTATTGTGATGTATGAGCAACATTTTTTTTTTTTTTTAATTTTCCAGTATTGCTTTTAAGAAAACCAAAAAAAATATGAATTAACTCCAATATTTAAGATTTAGAGTCTTTAGATTTTATTTATTTTTAAAATGACGACTTCAGATACTATTCCTGATACTCATCCTTGTTGAGTTATAATTAGCTGACCACATCATTTCCATTAAAATGTGTAAAAATAAGTTTTAAACAAATTAGCTTATGAAGTTAATATTTTAAAGTAGTATCAAATATCAATGAACATCGTTCGATATTAAACATACATTGTACATGCATTGTCGTCTATCGTATAGAATTGATAGATATAAATTTATAGATACAGTGCCTCATATCAACTCCGTATACAAACTATATACATGTCCACATTAATCAAAAGTCAAAAACCTTTACTAATCAAGACTTTAAATGGGGGCCTGTTGAGCTTCTTTCTCTCTAGACATTTAAAAAAAAATATTAAATGTTGACAGTTAATAATAAATATTTACTATTGTCGTATTAAACATTTCCTATGAAGTCACTATACCATTCTAATAACTAAACCAAATCATGCTCCTAAAGTTTTTATACGTAACTTCAATTCTTACTAATAATATATACGAAAAAAGTAATAGGTGTGAGCAAAATAAGACAAGTGCTCAACATCATGTCTATAATCTTTGCTTATATATTTTTTATTTTTTATAATTTTATGCGAGTTTAGGAATTTCACGTTTTACAAAGTATTATGTTGTAATTATCCGGTTGGCTGCGTTCCATTATTCTATGTCCTTAATGGTAATAACGAAGTTTGAAAAGTTCCAATTTGTGTCACAAATCATTAATGTATTTTTTTAAACGATTACAGGGATAAAAATTATTCCGAATTGATAATATGTGTATAACATGTAATAAAAATACATTTTTCTAAACATTTCCTGAAAAAATGTACAACAAGCATTATATTTCAAACATTTAAAACAACGATAACTCCTCAATAATTTTTTTACAGAAATTAATAGTTTTATTGGATATAGATTCATGTTTTTATTCATTACACATTAATGCACATTATAACTATTTAAGTCAGTATATTATATTGTATTATGTTTTTATTGATGTAAATTTATTTATTTTAAATATATACAAGAAATAATAGGTTCTATAAATAATTATCTGTAATTATTGGGTATTAAATTGCAATGAAATAATACCAGTGGTTATACACATATATAAATAAGCTACCACGCAATGTGTATACAATATTATATAATTTAATGAACGTTTATTTTAGATACCTACTAGCTTTATTAAATGTCATAAGATATTGAAAACCATCCAGGTCAGGTAGTGTGATATCAAATATCTGATGACAATTATTGTATCAATATGAAAATTCACAATTTTTCTTGCCTGACCCTACAGTTAAGACTTTTTCATTTTCTTCTCTCTTTTTTTTATTAGAACTATCTCATATAACAATCATTAATACAATTACAAAAAGCTCAAAACATTTATAAATTGCATTACTTAAACAATTCGCTATTTTAAAATAGTTAAAATTAAATGAAATAATTAAAAGACGTTTGTATCGATTTATAATTACCATTTATTTCGTTTATTAATTGAATTAAACTATATTATATTTAAATCGAATAAAATTTAAGGGTGAAAATATGAATAACTCTGTATATCCAGTTATTCGAAAAATCTAACAAAAAAAAAAAAAACTACATTTTTATTATAACATTATGCACTAATACATTTAAGTGCCACATAATTACTAATTTTTAACTAAAATTAATGTAAACACATTAATATTAATAAAATGTTCTTTGGTACGCTTTTTAAACGCTTTATTCAGTTTATATTCAGAAAATTGTACAATAACTTAATGATTTTTAAACACTTAACGGTCTAATATACTCGTGCGGTGAAGGTCAAGAGCAATTTACGAGTATTCGTGCTTGCGTACGACGTACCCATCAATGAAGATTTTTTTAAGTCTGACTGAAATAGTATAAACACAATATGAGTATTAGAGTAGAAGTGTGGGAACAATGCACTGTAATAACTCTTGTAAAATATTATGTAATACGATTTAGACATTAATGTTGTTGGGTCTGAAAGTATAAGACGTTTAAGTGTATAACAAATTATTATTAAATGTTTGGTTTTTAAGATAAAAAATAAAGTTACTAATGAATCATGAACCTATCTACATAATATTGTAGAATGTAAACGTACATTACAAGCGCCACTTTTATGTAATTTTTTCATCTTAATAATTGGAATTCTTAACTTAAAATTTACGTCGCAACCAAATGTTTTATCGTGTTATATTCAACATCTCTCTGAAAATGTTTCATTTTAAAATCTGTCAATCTGCAGTCGATATAATATAATATATACCCAAATTCAGATGTTTACACAAAAGTTTTTCTTTAAAAAGTTTTTATTAAATAATTCATAGCTTGATAAAAAAAACTTATTATTTTCTTATGAAATCAAAATCACTTCTTCATTTGAATTTGACGCAGTATGAAATTATCCAGAATAAAATTTACAACAATGAATATAACCATTATTAATTTTTTAGCGTTATGCAGTCAATACACATTTTTTGACAATAATGAACTTTACTTAGCAATAATTTTGTTGTTTGCTAACGTTCCGTCATGCATCATATATATATATATATATAAAGTATCTATAAACATAACACATTGCGCACGAATTTATTTTCATGTTGTTTTTTTGACCTGTCTGTATTTAACTTACAATCGTAATTTTCGTCGTGTTATTACTTATTTATTATTTACACTTGCGAGACATTAGTAAACAAATAGTTATAGCCATACGCGACGCTTCAAAAAAGTTAACGTTTATGTATCTATTCGAACTCATGAATATTATAATACTTAGATGCCCATTAGCATTTGCTCGATACTGAAAAGTTAGACGATTATGGTTCAGAACTTATTTGATTAGATTTCTACTTTTTCATTTTTGTTCGTAAACAATAATACATGGAAACGTACCTAATTACAACGAATTCGAGAAAGTACCTACGTGTAGGTGAAAATTTTCAAAGACGCTACAGCGGTTTATACCAACGTCAAAAAAATGTAAAATTATTATCCTTAACACTGAATAAACGTTTCCATTGCACCTATATGCATATATTGCATGTATATATTTTTTTCATAATATTATAGTCGACATAGGCCTTAGTATTATATTGTGTTACGACGAATATACACGCGTCTTGTGGCAATGAACTTTATCGAGCAATCATTTTTATATACTCCGACGCCCGTTGTTTGCCGACGTGCCCGTCACTTAGTCATATATTATGCGTGTCTATTATACATACGCGTACATTATGTACACTGCAGTGTGCAGTATACAAATGTATACAATACATGTATAAAACGCGCACAACACATCGTGTTTAAAAGTAGTAGTGAATACTGATGCGATTTATAATATGTCATTATCGAATATTTATATATTTATATATACATATCTACTATACGGCAACGTGTAAAAATGACTTCACTACAATAATTTTTTAATTTTTTTTTTTTTTTGCAAATCGGATGAACCTCATTGTCTGGTCTGTCATTTACTATATATATATATATATATATACATAACCTTACTGGGGAAACTTGGACTTCAGTATAGATATACACACACATATATAATATATATATTATATATATATAAATATATTCTAGATCAGATAAACTTATCACAATACACATCATCCGTTAATAAATAATAATACATAATTTCGCCACAAGCTCAGGGTTACGTATTCGCAATAACATGTGCAATTTCTTTTCGAGACATTTCTAACTCCAATACACACTTCCGGTATAATATTATGGATACCCACGCACGCACGCACGCTTGGCGATAATTGGCAACAAGTCAACGACGACGACAACGACGACGACGACGGTATTAAAAAATTACATAGCACTGCGTAGTAAAAACGCACTGGAATAGAATGTGTGGTTGACCTTTTTTCTCTCTATCGCCACCTCCCTTTCCCCATTCCATCACCCTGGACAGCACCGTATTATAGTCGTATACGATATAATTATGTAATGAAAAAAAGGGTTTACACTCCGCGTTATCGTCTCGGATAATTGTATTTCTCTCACGTAACTTATGTATTTTTCTTTTCTTTTTTGAAATTTTCAATTACACGTTCTCGTCTGAGCTGATATGTGACAACAGGATGCCAGCTGGAATCAGAATGCCGCATTCAATATTTACGTGGTACAAATACTGCTGTATGTACATTTATCATTACAATATTGTAATAATAATTTATACAAAATCGATAACGGGTTTTCGTCTGTGCGTATAATATTATATTATTTTTAAGTAAGGCATAATATTGTATTAAATTATAAGGTGTACGCGCAATCACCGCATCCAACCATTATTGTTCGTTTTTTTTTCAAACTGAAATTATATTCTTTGTAGCAATCTATTCGAGTTTACCCTAAATACATAGTATTTATAGAATGATAATATACGCAAAACGGCTGAATATAATGGATAATATCGTACAGTAAGTTATAATAAGTTAAAGTATTCGGCGTCGCTGAAAAAATCGGAAACAATGCGCACTGCGGCCTCGCAGTCGTCGGTACGATTAGCGACTATTACGTAACACTACGCACATGATTATTCGGACGATGGTAAAAAAAAGTCTCGACTGTAATGTTATTCACGCATTTATACTAATCTACATAATTCAGCAGGTGGCAATAATAATGGTAGTTACTATCAAAACGTGAAACTCGGTGCTGCCAGCCCCCAAATACAGAATAGTACTTACGAGTATATTACTTGACGTATATCTGCGTATAATGTCTATTTAAAAACATATTAGTTTTATTTTTATGCTCAGTTTTACTTGATTGAACTGGTTAATTGTTACGGTGGTTCAAATTAAGAAAAGTCTACACGAATGCGGATGAATATGAATGTCCATTTGTTTGATTTCACATTAAATTTTAAGTTTGGCATTCATTCATAATAAGCACATGCATTTTCCAATTTAGAATCACACAAATAATTTTATAAAATATTGTTTATTTATACCAGAGTAATGTTCAACATAGAAAAATCTATGAAGTTGTCAAAGTACTCTAGTTAATAATTGCTCTTAATAATCGACGAGGATTATTTATCATTCGATCAGTACCAAAGTTCAGAGTACTCGTGTGATAGTAATAATATGATTAATGACAGTTTAAACATAAGACATTTTCTACAAACTTAAGTGAAAATTATAGTATACGTAATAGATCAAATTAATAAAAATTCAAACGTTCTACATATTCTATACGGTGCAAGATATCCTATCGAACTGTTGATCAAATTGATAGTGCATCTAAGACATAGCATACTTATTATTCTAGTACCTCTTCTCACCTTAATCTACATACACTCTCTCACATACACACACACACATACATAAATCACCAGTAAAGAGCTTGTATTGTTTAGCAATACAACAACGAAATCATCTCGAGTCTCGGTGAATTAAAAAACAAATACAAATTACAAGACATATTTGCACGACAAAGTGTTTAACGCATGTCGTTTATCACTATTGCCGTAATTCATAACACATGAAAAATATATTATTTTGGTACGTAGTGTTGTATTATATTCATATATATACATTTTTTTTGTGAACTGTTTCCCGTTTATGACGAGAATGGCGATTTCGTTTTACCAAAATTGATGTGTTTTTAATAGACCCATCGTGCTTTATAACTCGCGTTCGTAACAATAATAAATTGGTTTGACAGTAGCGGCAGCGAATTACTTAATATTAATCACATAAACACACACATGTATTAGATACGAGCACAAGGACTATGTCGTCGTTGCAGGAAGAGAATTTCGCAGGCATTAAACGTTGTATAAAGCTATGTATAATATAATATAACCGTGTATAATGTCGTTTTTGAAGCTTATCTATACTTGGACTTTGGCGATTTGTGTTTAACAGTATTCCTATTTTACATAATTATTATTACTCAAATTTTTCCTAGCATCGTTCTTTTCATTCTACACAGATTAAGCAGATGTGTAAAGGTCTTATATCAGAAAAATTTCAGATTAAAATTGGTCATGTTATGAAATAATTATGTTAATACAATCATAAATCATGGACAAAGAGCATTTTCATAACTTGAGATCAAAATGTTTAATATTAAAATATTATCTATATACTTTTTCGTAATTCCGAGAAAAAAGATTCAAGTGTTTGAATGTTACCAAAATATTAGTTCACAAAAACCTTTTATCTGGTTATAATAACAATCGAATGTGGTAATTATACTGATGATGAATGGTGATTAAATATTATTTAAACAATGCAACTTTAAACAGGTGTACTTGCTCAATCAGAGTCAGATACCGATGGTTAAAAACTTTGGTATTATAAATATTTGGGCACAGTCATTCTCACACATAAGACATTTTATCTCGACATAAATTGCAGTTCAAAATTTCTATTTAGTTGAATATTTGAAATAATATAATGAACATCATATTATAATTGTTTTAGCGAGCGAGCAAGTAAGCAGGTATTATAGAAGTACTTGCAATATTATACGCACATTTGTGTATTCAAATGCAAACGCACTCGGGTTATAGGCCAACCAGCAGCTGCTGTTGATAACTTGATTAATGCATATTATACGAGAGATGTTATAACTCATAACATACAGCTATAATATGCGTTCCAATAATATTTTATTCATGTAGATATTATTATTATTGCATTCTCGTTTGTCACGATCGTTGTATTGGTTTGTTCTCGGCTACTTTTATTCGATTTCTATTTCGGCATTTTCATGCGTCGTGTCTGTTTGTCTCAAAGTGCAGAGCCTAGTTTGTAACCATTGTTAAAACTAATGTATAAATTTAAATTTTTTATTCATTTACGAATAATTCCATTCACATAATATAATAATATTAATAACGTCAATGTATAATATTATACTACTATAATATGTGTATGTGTGTTGTGTTCGAGCCCGTGAATATTTAGGTGTATAATTTATCTACTATTTCATGTACCCATCAAGTTATAAGCACTTAAAACAATAATAAATAATAGTAATTAATAAAGTAACGCAACGAAACACATCTTAAATCAAAATCAAGAGCGTATTTAACCTATGATCATATGGTAAGTGAGGTGCGGAGGGTAACTATTAATCACTACATGTATATTTAACAAAATACATTCAAATTTTTAAATAAATTAGTATATAATATAAAAAAAATATATTACAACCATTGATGGCGAGGAAAAAAATGCTTTTCTAAAATACATGAACAATTTAAAACTGAACTCGTGAATAAGTATTTTTCTTCGAGTAAACATATACGAATTTACATTAAAATAATTATTAATATGTAATGCATTTCAGTATATACACAAGCTTACAAATAACAATCGTTATGGTATCCACCTTCATATTTTATCATACGAGAATTCATTAAAAATAAAAGTATACGGTGTTTTTGAATGTAAACTTAATCATGATAATTATCTAAAGAGATGTTATGACTTTATTCTAAATCACACTCAAAGCAATATTGATGTATTTTATTTATCTGACTTACGTTCAAATAAAATTGAATAATTGTAAGTCAGAGATATTATACCGAAAACCATAATATATTATATTATATAATTTTTATGTTATATTTAATTTTATGCAATCAAATAATAAAACCAAACATTTTTTTTTACTATTATGGATAAGTAAATAAATTGTAAACATGTTATTTAATACTGAAATAAAAAAAATGAAAAAATGAACGATGGAATATATTGCATTACGATAATTTTATTTTTAAAGGAAATTTTATAAATACAATAACAATTTGAAAATTTCTTTTATTCAGTTAATAAGCCGATTGAATTGATTTTCATATTACTTTTTGTTAATAATAAATTGTAATAAACTCAAAAAAAAAAAAAAAAATCATATTTTATGACAAGGGCATGCACTTGCATGTATATATCAATTACATCCAATCCTCGATTTATAAATAATTAAATAATTGATATTCCTGATTATGAATAGAAAATATTCTAAAATAACAGTATGATATAAATGGTTATTGATTTTACTGCAGTATATTTTATGCGGTTTAGTTATACTATTACATTATACTAATTAATTATTACAAATATATGTACATAAAAATAAACAATGTTTACAATAACACACAAATTTAATTTATATATAATATTATATTTTAATATTATCTAGAATTTAATATGCATATAATTTTTTTTCAGAAATATATTGATGAGTGGTAAAATATTTAAGTTTTTTTTTAATGTTATAAAAATAAATAAATGATTTTATATTTTATACTTTTTTCAAAGTTTATAACATTAAAAGCATTTAAGTTTTATCGATTTGTCATTTGTGTATATACAGTCTACAATTATTATTCAACTCTCTCACAGAATAAACATTTGAGTTAATTTATATAAAATATAATGCATATTACGTTGTTTTACTTTATCAAAAAAACTTTTATAGTTCTGGAAAATAGAAATGTATCTTTAAATTCTTTTTTAAATTGACGATAACAAAATTACGATTAATTTGTTTCGATTTGTATAAAGCTGACGACTGGTTAATATATTGCACATTCTTTCGATTTTTTTTTTTTGAATTTCTAATATAATATTCTATGAAAATAAAATATATTATTTATTATTACATATATTTATGTATAAATATGTATATATTAAAAATCAAAACTATTTGTTATCACGCCGAATAATAGAGAAGGTAGTTTTTAAAATTATAGATGTTCTATTATATATAGTGAACAATTAACTCATAATTTAAGAGGTATACGTACGTTATAATATTCATAATTTAAACATAGTTTTGATGAACAGTTGATCAATATATAAAATAATTAGGTTATACATCCATTAAAATGAAAAGATCTTTATAGTAAACTATTTCTAAAAATTGTTACATTTTGTAATACTTAAAAATATTTTAAAATATTTCTTTAGAATGGTTTTTTAAAAATGTGTTAAAATATGTGTATACTAAGTAACTAACACATACATCTGATTTAGTAAGTTTAAGTTAGAAATAATACTACAATGTTAAAATATTTATTTAAAATTATATATGCCAAATATTTATTTCTTAAAATTATTTAAAACCAACAAACTATATTTAGTTATATGTTTCAAAATTATTTATAAATAATGGCGGTATACAAAAATTGTTGCGATACTAAAACTAAATAATTTTAGAAGTATAGATACAAGGAGTTTATGATTTTAGGCTCTATTGTTTCTATTAATTGTGTGCACGATCTTGGAAATGATTCTCTTGAGAAAAATCCAATCACTCTTAGTAAAATCCTTTACAGTGTGTTTCACTGAATTTTTTAGAAACTGATATGAACAAGTATTAACACTAACTAATTTCATTGAAAACGGCTTCCAGAAGAAAATAATCTGGAACAGTATTACTATACTTATCTATATTATCAGCTTAATGCACATTCTAGAAAAGAGACTTACTGCTTAAACTAGAATCATTAAATTTAAATTTACTTTTATTTTAATGAAGCACTTATTTTTAAATTTGAAATTCAAAATTAGTTTCAACGTTAACGTAATCTATTATCAAGTGTGATATTTTACCATTTAAAAACATCTAACCAGAAGGATGAGTAAATTTTAATGATGTATACTTAAGAATAAATGTATTTAATTTTTTATTTAAGTAGGTATTCATTTAATTATTGATAATGTATAATTATACACTTAATTTGTTATATTTTAAAAATAAATATGTAAAGAAAAAAAATAGTTAACAATATATCATGAAATTAAATTGATAATTTATAACCAATTTTGTTTTCATATTTTATTTTATTAATCATATTAATATAATCAAATACATATTACATATCGTATATTCATGTTATAATTTCATTCCAAAATTAAATATTTAACATTTTATTTCAAAATATAATGGTGTGATTCTAAATGAAAAATGATCAAAAACCACGTCATTTTAATATTTGAATCATTTAATATCATAAAAAAAATGTCTAGTAAGTAATACTTATTATTTGACAGTTAAAACAGCATAATATATTTTTAAAGAAAATTTTATATTTTACCATTTTAATCAAAATGATTTTTAAGTTTTGATAAATCAACAAATTATAATTACTTCGAATACTATATAAAATATCCCATTGTTTAAATCATAAGATTTGATAATACAATAAATATAACGATTACATAAATTAAACAATAACATACTCAATTTATAATACATTAACACGTTTTATAATATATGTGCCTACCTATAATCTTAATTTTATTAGTTGTGACTAATGTAAGCGCATTTAATTATTATTAACGATAAGTTAAGTTACACCTACCATCGTAATAAAAAAAAGTCATTTTTCGTTAATGGAAATTTTAGAACTACTTATTTTAGAACGTATAGTGTTCAATATAGGTGCATACTTCAGCTTTAACTTATTTTCACTTGTTAAATAATAAAAAATGGTAATTATTGTATTTTATATTTATATATACTATACGAGTATTTTAACATAATAGGTGTTTTTAATAGTTATGTGATAAATAGTATTTGTAACCATTACTTTTTTTCTCTTTACATATTGTATAATTAAACATTTTTCTTTGCATAGTTTAGTATTTTATATTTTATATCCTTGGCTTTTCAACTAACTTTCTTAATGACATTCATTAATAGTTTATTAAAGAAAGTATTATATTATCTAAAAAAAATACCTTTATAATCCGTCAATTCTACCTGTTTTACCCTTTTGCTGGCTTAAAGGATTATTAAGCATAAACAATGATGCTTTGAATTTGAGATCGGTACAGTGCGTACGATTGATGTTAGCAGAATATATTGAAGAAAAATAATTTAGAATTATTAATAAAATTAAACATGTAATTATAGCAAAAGATAATTTTCTATGTTCCATCATTTCAGGCATTTTAAGCATATTATATATTTTTAAGCTATAGTATAATAAACTATAGTCAATTTAGTAAACAATTGTACTTAGTACTGTTTTTATTCTCCACACAAAACACCTATCTAATGCAATGCTCTCTTTACCTATACATATTTAAACTTAATAGTTTTTATTTCCTTATCTATTGTATACTCAATAAACTTATATATTGTTCATATATTTTATTTTATAGATTATAGGTAAAAAATATTGTAGATTGAATTGATGGTTTTTCTCTTTTCAAGGACAATCTGGACAATAATATAAAAAAAATAATATAACTTAGAATGTTGTTAGCATAGTCTTTTAATATGTGATTTAAAGTATGTATGTGTCTTGAAAACAATAAAAGAATATTTTATTTCTTCTTAAGACAACTTTTATCACTTTTGTCTGACCTTTAAGTCATTGTATTAAATGTTAAACATTTTAAAATAAAACAAATTCACATTTTTTTTTTATTATTATTGTCTTTCATTCAACTTTTTTTATAATATAAACAATTATTTAAATGTGTTCATGTAACTGTCTCAATAAATCAGTTTGAACTTAAAAAACAGTAAAATATATAAAATAATTCAAAATACAATTATTTTTTTATTGGTATTATGTAATTATTATGAATTATTAAAACTTGATAAAAAAAAATAATAATAAACTAATTATGGGTGATATTAACTAGATTAAAAATATACACAAATGATTATTTTTTTCTTCAATATACAGTCATATAATCACAATAGATAGTTTAATTTTTTTATTATTTATTAGCATAGTTTTATTCTACACTTAATACGTATAATAATATTTTATAATACAACAAATGAGTCTGAGTTAACAATTCATAAATTAATAGTTAATTCTCGGTATAAAAACATTACGTTGTATGCAGTATACTTTTTTATTATATTGGTTATGTGCTAAACATAAAAAAAGAAATTTAAAAACATAAAACTTGTTATCTTTTTTTAAATTACTAAAGAAATAAAATAAAAGTTCAGAAAATTGTATTATTTAATTTGTACAATTTATTTACAAAATCATTCAGTCAATAAGTGTAGTTGACTTGAATGAGTAAGACCAAATTTTTTTAATATTAATCCTTAATTTAAAATATTATAAAGTGTATTTAAGATATATTTAATTATATTTCAAATATTTTAATAATTAATAGGCAATTATTTATTACTTATGTACACTATAAAATTAAAATAATAATAAAAGTGTGTGTCAAAAACATATTTGCAAAAAAAGTAACGCAATATTTTTAAAAAATTGGTATAAAACATTGGGTGGATGATGTAATTAACGATTTATAGTTAAAGTTTGACAAAAATTCTGTTAGATATTACATAGTTAATATATAACATATTCGAATGCTTAATTAAGTTTAAAAAAATGTCTTTAAACGAGGGTTAATAAATAATATAAATGAAAAATAATGTTATATAAATTATGAAAAAACTTGATCACAAATGTTACACACATCACATATGCTACGCATACAACTATAAATACAGACTATTAATTTTATAGTGTACAGAGTGCGGTAACATTAAATATTTTTCATCAGATTTAACACACTGTTTACATCAAATTGTTTATTTTATTACAAATAGATAATTCAAAGTATCACTAGAGTCAATAATTTCGAGTAATTATCATAATTTTAATGAGACTAAGACACAGAAATCATAAATAAAAGTTTGAACTTTTTCCCCGGTCCCTAATGCAGTAATGCATTAATAATATCACTAAGTTTCCTTTTAAAATATAATAAAAGATGCCACGCAAAAGTTGTTTACCATGTCCATAAACAGCGTTTACCACATAAGCGACGTCTATCCAAAGTGACGCATGTATAAGTTTAACCCTTCGCGCTGACCATGTACCTATTGTACCTATACAAATGGTAACAATACGTTGAACCGTTGCCGACCAGGGTAATCCTGCACGCGCACCAACAGTGGTATCACCACAGCGCGGGGTTATTACTCCCGCAGGCTTTTGGCGAGGGCACGCGGTAAAAACGCGCGTGCGTCGTGGCGGCGATAACACGCTGTATTTTTTTGTTTTGTTTTTCCCCCCTCACTCGCGGCACGATCATTATGCAAATACGGTATCGAGGTTTAATACCGTTTTTGGCACTATAAACCCGTATTACTATCATCATATGTCGCGCGCGTACATGACGTTCATGATGTCGGCGTACATTATAATATTATTATTTTTTTACTGCTGATGTGCCGTCATACGACGGCAGAACACGGCGCAACGTTTACGACCGCGTTGCCAAGGGTTACCGCACACCGGGTATACAAAATAATGTGACGCCGGCGTGCGGCTGTTAACGCCGGCGATACGGTGGCCGGCGCGCGCGCACTTCGAAAACCTTGAAAAACGTACACAGAGCTGCTGCGTATACTTATATATATTTATATGTAAATATATATATAGCATCTCCCACGTGGAATAATACGCCGGCTGCGGTTTTTTTTTTTTATTATTATTATTTCAATTTTTTTACATTTAAAAGCACAATATTTTTTCAATAATTTATAACATTATTGCCGGCTTTGACTCACAGCCCCTCAAGGGGTAGTCGTCGTCAATGCGACTCCGACTCTGTTTCTTATTAAACGTACGTTCGTGCAATAATCACCCAGACGCGAACTGCGTGTACAACACACAATACCGGCAATAATGGTAAAATACCGATTATTTTCACCTAATAGAACGGACGTCCGTAAATTGAACTTGCCGAAAATAGGGGACGGCTGATAATAAACGGACGGATGATTTTGACTAACCTGTGGTCATAGTGAGGCCCACTAATCGTCCTCAGCGTTGGAGGCACAATCAGAACTTTGCCTGATGCTGGTGCTGTCGGTGCTGGTGCTGGTGCAACTGTTCTGCCCCTCGCTGCGGATCACGACCGATCCCGTTCGCGACGTTCTCTCCCGAGACGGCCGCGCGCGCGTCTGTCGCTCACACTTATGTGCTATCGATACGGTTTATTTATCTGCTGTAAGTACAGTTCGGCGTCGCACCGCAGTAAGCGCAAACTTCTGCATTCACGATAAACCGTCGGACCGGTGAAAGCGCGGCTTAAAAGGTTTTTCTAATGGCTGTTAAAGATATTTTCAACTAGATAAAAATATGATTTGATGTCCACCTAACTTTCAGATATAACACACGTCCTATTATTTATTACTACCGGTGAGCTGAGCGAAAAAATGAATGAAAGCGTGAGATATGCTCTCTCTGCGAGTCGCGTGTGTTGTGTGTGGAAATTTTGTTGTCGTGATTTTTTGTGTTATTATTATTATTATTATTATTATCATTATCA